>NC_040031.1:9238341-9312721 GCF_000972845.2 Larimichthys crocea
TCGTCATGCATTTGTACCGATTTTTAATCGCGTCACGATGCATCGTTACATCCTTAGTCAGAGCATTACTGTGCACCCACCCCTGAATAGCACTGGAGTAACTTTGTAACTCCCACCAGAGGAAATTTGGCCATTTAAGAAAAAAGAAAGAAGAAAGAAAGGCAGAGGGTGTCACAGGCTGCACCATTATATATGTATCCATCACCACGTCCATCTGCAGCAGTCTGCAGGAGTACAAGAGACGGCAGAAGAAAAAAGAGGTGACATATAACAAAATACAGAGATGAAGGAGAGGAAAGAGAGGCAGACAAAAAGAAAAGAGAGGAGTATCATTGTCACGTCAAGACAGATTTGATGATGCAATAACAGGATGTCATCATGCCGCTGGCATTAAGTGCTTCACGGAGACGTCAGACAACTTCTATTTACATATGCAGACACTTCCTTCCTCCCACCCCCACAACTTTCTCCTGCCATCTCACCCCTTTTCCTCTCTGCTGCCTCCCCACTCTCTCTCTCTCTCTCTCTCTCTCTGTTACTCAGCCAGTTAATTGGTGCTCATGCATTAATGAATGCAGATCGATTGAGGTCTGACACGGTGCGCAGCCCTATCATCATGCTTTTATATTTATGGATGGTAAGGGTGTAGCTGACAGTGTGTGTGTGTGTGTGTGTGTGGTTGTAGGGAGGGAGGGGGGTGGTGGACAGCTGCAAAACCAACACACTTTATTCTTTACAGGTGTGTGTGTGTGTGTGTGTGTGTGGTGACCACAGTCTCATCCCTCCAAAGCCACTGTCACAGCTTTATTAGAGCTATACATCACTGTACACACAACACACTGACCCAGTGTGTGTGTGGCTGTGTGTGTGTGTGTGTGTGTGTGTGTGTGTGACTCCCTCTCAGACTTCAGCGCTGTTTTCTGGAAATGCTCGGACAGTTTTTCATCTTGACGTCATGATGAAAATAATGTTTTCTGTAAAAATCGTTCTGGCCAGTTTCCATGTGGCTTTTCGGTTTGAATAAAAGCTGAAAAAAAAATGCAAGAAAACGGTTAACCAGGAGATAAAATGTTAGAAACGCTGATCGCGCTGATGAATTTAAAGAAGCGGGTTCAACTCGAACGATTTGTAAGCCACTCTAGCTTTGGTAGGTGCTACGAGCTCCAGATAATGATGATGATAGAGGCTTTATTGTCATTGTAACAGTACAAGTACAGTACAACGAAATAGTAGACCAGTCTGTCCAACAAATAATACATGTAATATGACAAGTAGGGGGAGACAGGACAGATGTCGAATACAAGGTAATACAAATAATCCTCTGTCTTTTATATAATACATATACATACATATATAAAAGCCAAAAATTCACACGAGCACCGTGGCTCTGTCCCAGTCCAACGTAGAGAGATCTTCGTGAGGAAGCCATTATTCTAACCGAGCCAAACAATGCGACACACTCCAGGTCTGAGCGCTGCTCAAACAACAAAGGAACTTGTTTAAATGATCGCTCGAGAGGAAGACGGATGATGCATGTGTGGAAGGTTTGGAGTTCCACACGAGTGACCCGGCTGAATGCTGGGGTAGGTGAGAGGCTGGATCTGGTCTGCATGGTTTGTGTGTGTGTGTCTGAGGGGAACAGAGTGATGTGGTGACGCTGGCTTCTCTTTGTCTGCCTTCTCTGTCTCTGTCTGGAAGCATTACATGCACACTGGACAGAAACCATGTCCCTCTCCCCCCTCCGTCTCTGTGTCCGCCTCCCCTCTCTCTCTTTTTCATTCACTCTTTAAATCTGCAAGTCATTTACTTACATACCACCTATCCATCCATCCCTCTATCCCTTCCTTTTTACGTGGGTTTCATTTCATTATCTGGAGGTTAATGAGGCTAACGTGAAGCCTTTGGTTGCACCTCTCCACATACAATCTTCTTTTTAGCCCGAGTGTCTGTCTCGGATTGACATTTTCAGGGAGGAAGTACTTGATATTTTTAGACTGGCCTCCTTTAAAGTCTTTCTGCTTAATTTGTTGCAAGAAAGACGTGAATGCCATTTGTTTTGCATTCATGTCTGAATCTGCTTCTGCTTTGTAACTCTTCTAATTTAGCAGTCAGTGTGTAGAAACTGATATTTCTGCATTTGTTATGATTATATCACAACCAAAAACTACATCAACCAGGTCCCCAGCAGCAGCTGATATCACTGACTAGTCCAGCAGCAGTCAGCCCAGCTCGGCGTCATTTCACCAAGCTCTCACCAACCACTAAAAGTCAGTCCCACATTTACTCTTTCTTGCTCGCTCACTGTCCAACAATGTCAGTTGTGCCCACTCGCCCAGCTCCTGTTCTGGCATGCCATCGACTCTGCTACCTCCTCTGGTGGTCCAAAACGCCCGTGGTACAAACACTAACACTCTCCTGGTCCTCTGAACTCACAGTCCGGGCAGCCCGGCTAACAAACTGAGCAACGTTAGATAACAGCAGCAGCCGTTCACACTCTGTAAATCACAGAGAGTTGCATCATGATCCAGTTTCACCAAAATCTGTAAATCACAGAGAGTTGCATCATGATCCAGTTTCACCAAAATCAGTGAAATAGTTGATGGTCATAAAAACAGACAACATTTACCTAGTTACAAGTCAGTATACAGTGCATCCTCG
Source organism: Larimichthys crocea (assembly GCF_000972845.2). NCBI lineage: Eukaryota > Metazoa > Chordata > Actinopteri > Sciaenidae > Larimichthys > Larimichthys crocea. Next base: position 9,241,000 of record NC_040031.1, read on the forward strand.
TTTATCGCGGGGGATACGTTCTTAAAATAACCTGCAATAGACGAAATCCACGAAGTAATCAGCTTTATTTTTTACAATTATTCTACATGTTTAAAGGCCGTAAACCCCCTAACCACACACTTTTATACACGTTTCTCAGACAGGCATTAACATTTTCTCACATTTCTCTCTTATTTAAACTCTCAAAGTTCAAACTTTCGCAGATTTAACAAAAATAAGCACAATACTGTATTAGTAAATGAAACCAAAGATCAAAACCTGTTTTCAAGCCCAAACATTTTTAACAAATTTAATTTTAATGATCAATCTACGAGGTTTGACACATAAGAAATTATTACCAGTGACTCACGCGTATTTCTCTTTGTCCTGGCGCCGCATTTTGTACAGCACTCCCTTAGCCAATCAGGATGCAGAATACAATGCGTGTTCATACTGTACAGTAAAAAAAAGCATGCAAAATTACATAAAAAAATCAGCGAGACCGCGAAAGGTGAACCACGTTATAGTGAGGGACGACTGTAACATTAAAATGATCTCAAATCTGTTATTGTATTATAGAAAGGTTATGTAACATTGCTTGGAAAACCTTCTTGAAAGGGCCGTGTCATTTATCTTGCTGTGTACTTGTTTCTACTCGAAGTTTCTACATTTGACTCGAAGTGATTTGCATTCATCTCCGTCACTGATTGAAGAGTCCTGTAAACAGTGTAATGTTTGCAATCAATCAACATAGATCCTAATGAAGCAACGTTTCCACTGCCACAGCCTTCACTAAAACCAGAGCTCTGTTGCCGGTCCTGGTGGTGTCATTAAAGACTGAATCGTCCAGGGAAATTAGCGAATACAAAAATGTGAATGTTGTGCACATTTGCGTGTTCAGTAAAGAAATGTCGCAGTTACTTAAAGTGACCGAAAAGCTGCTGCACTACAGTTTGAAACTTGACGACTTCGGTAGGTTTATGTCGCTGGTTTTAAAGACAGGTTCCCATCTCCAGGCCGCAGAGAGAGGACGAATAAGAAACTGTCAAACTGAGACGTTTGCAGTTGGATAAACATGGACAAAGCTGTGAGAGCTATTTCCCCAACAGAACAAGATTTGTTCAGCAGGAGCCAAGTTCAGGTCAGACCGCCAAAACAATGTTTCCTCCTCTCACACGGAGTGACGCCTCCTTGGCCCCGGGTTAGTCTCAGACGGCTACTGTACGCTGCATTCTGGAAACAGTAAATATGTAGCGAGATAATAAATGATAAAACACCAAACAAACTCTTTTATTAAAGTTTTCGCAGCCTTGACAAATTAGAAAATTCCGACATTGTGAAACGTACATTTTGCCACGACCTGCGCTTCGCTTCCATCCTGATAATTTAAAAAAATTGTTTAAGTATAGTCTGAGTGCTTTCATCAGATTCAGTGTGTTCACACACACACACACACACACACACACACACACACACAGTTTGAGTCACTATGTTCAGCTTGCTATTAAGAGGAGTGCCTGGCCAAGAGAGCTCTTGACTCTGACAGGCTCTTCATCTGCTGCACACACACACACACACACACACACACACACACACACACACACACTTTTCTCTCTTCTGACCATCATCAGGTTGAATGAGGTAGATAAGTGTATAATTATGGGATGTTTATGACTGCTTTCCATCAGTTTGCATCAGTTTCTACTATTACTTACTTCCAGGGTGTGTTTACTTTTATGCTTTCTGAACGTCTGAGGTATTTAAAGTCCAGGTTGAACCGGGAATAATGTAAAAAAACAAAACAAACAAACATATTACTGAAAAATAACATGATTAAGATGGACGACGTTGAGGGTTTTTAATGATTCCATTTCTCGTTTTTCCATTTCCGACCGTGAGTTAGCATCGTTTTTGATCACAACCATTCTCTATCTTTTAGTTTTTATTATTGTAACCATGACAACAAAGGTACCTTGATGAACAACAGTAATAATAATAAACCATAACCAAACATTTATTTTTTTCCAATCGTGATTTGAAATCGAGAGTTTGGAAGGCACAGAGAAATGATGCCATCCTGTTGACGGGCGGTTCAGAAAGCTGCACTCATACCTCAGTATTTTAATATACAGTATGACAAAGCAGGCATAACTGACTCATATTTCCCCCCTTGCTGATGCCGTACTCTTAAAGCACAGTCCCACAACCATCCCTCGAAATACAGCAGAACACAAGCTGTGAGTTTACTCACAGAAAGGCCGTGATCTCTCTGGTTTTATACAACGTCTCCAAAAAATTCATTTCCAGTTTGTTTTAGCGCTGCATCGGTGCCGGGGGTAACATAAAACCACGTCTAAGTGAAGCGCACAGAGGGGGGAAACAAATCCGGGCGGCGCTCGTGTTTGTGCTGCTGCTCAGAAGAGAAGCGATGAAAGCTTCCATGTCTGGTGTGTGTGTGTCGGCCGGCCGGGGGGAAAGGAAGGGGGACGAGTCGCTGACAGATTTCTTCTCTTTGTAAGATGAAGATGTTATTCCCCGTTGAAACATTTGTCGAGTCACACACACAGTGTGGAGCTAGTGTGTCTTTGTGTGAATGTCTGTCTAAGTCATTGAAAAATCTCCACAGGATATTTGAAAAAAAAAAAAGTGTGCACGGTATATCTGTGGACTGCACAGCATAACGCTGCTTGTAACAACACATGATGTAATAACACTGCATTACGTAATAAATGTTCACATATTGAGACTTTCATAATGGAAACAGCAGCATGCAACCAAATCAGAACCAATTTTTTATTTGTTATTTTTAATAATCAAGCCGAATTGAAACTTTCCAAATATTGAATTTGGTCAGTGTTACAGCTGAATCTGATCCCAGTCTGAATAAAAATCATCTTTGTAATTACAAATACAGCCAAGCACAACGACTTCATGTAAAAAAAAAAAAAACCCTCATTCACGCCGTTATTTCCAGCAGGACTGAAAAGCTTCAGGTCATTCAAAATGCAGCTGCTGCGAGATTCTTAAGTCACCACACCGGCTTCCTGAATACAACTCAGCGCTGCTTGTCTATAAATCGATACACGGTGTGGAATACATTGCAGACATGTTTCAAAGGAGTACGCTGTTGCCAGACCTGTCAGGTCAAGCGGGAACGGGCTGCTCGTGCTAACAAAGCCCAGCGCCGGGACTAAACTTGGTGGAGCAAACCTTTAGTCATTCTATGTTGTGCATCTCTGGAACAGACTCCCCCGTAGACCCTAAAAGTAGCTTAACCCTGAAAACTTTTGAATCAGGACTGAAACTACACTGTTCATGGGTGTTTTTAGTAAAGCAGAGTGTCTTGTTTTTTATCTACATCGCTGTTTCTTCATTGCTCTTGAACTCATCTTTGTAAAGCACCTTGAGTTTCCATTGTGTACGTCTTAAAAATGTGTTGAAACCTATGAAGGACATGTTTCTATCGTGGCTACACAAGCAAGTTTAAACTGTGTTGTCAGGCTACACGCTGTCATTATTTTTCACTAAATTACTTTAACATTTAAACATAGTTAAAAGTAGGGCTGCCACAAACGATTACTTTGATAGTCGAATCACCGATTATTTTTTTGATTAGTCGACTAATCGGATCATACGTAAATTGACTGTCCCGGAGAGGGCCGGGTGAGTGGGCGCTGTAAAGCTCGCGGACGGAGCCGTGAGCCACCTTCGCCGACCCAGAGCCGCCACAGAGGAAATTTGCGGAGGCCAGCCAGCGCCGGGGAGAGGTCCCACGAGGGGATCCTCCCGCACCGTGCGGCCGTCCCTGACCCGCCGAGTCGAATCCTCCCGGCAGACTGCGCGGAAGTTGCGGAAAAATCTCAGTGATTGGTTAAAAATGCAACACCGCCCTGAATTCACGGGGATTCACTGAAGTTGCGTTAAAGTTTCAAATCGCAACATCATGAATTCCTCGAGGCAGTTTCGAGAGAAAAGCAAAGTAAAAAAAAAAAAAAAAACGATGCGTCGACTACTAAATTAGTTGTCGACAGTTTTGTTCGTCGACATAATCGTGACTAATCGACTAATCCCTAGTTAAAAGAGAATCCTTATTAGACTCAAAGCTCATCCATAGAAGTGTTGTTGACTCCTACAGGATGGTACGTTCTTGATCTGAGCGGGTTTCTCTCCTCGTTTGCTTGTGGTGTTTCGTCTTGTGTGTTTCATTCTGTAAACTCTCTGTCCTCTTTTGCCTCATCCAGGTGAGCCTGATGCACAACGGCTGGCCGGTGATTTCGGCGTTTGCCGGTGACCAGGATGTGACGCGCGAGGCGGCCAGTAATGGTGTTCTGATCCAGATGGAGAAGGGGGACCGGGCCTACCTCAAACTGGAGAGAGGAAACCTAATGGGAGGATGGAAATACTCCACCTTCTCCGGCTTCCTGGTGTTCCCGATGTAGAGGAAGAGGAAGAGGAGGAGCAGGGGGTGGAAACGAAGGAGGAGAAGGAGCTGCTGAAGGATGGAAAGCATGATGATGATGATGATGATGATGGGGAAAAGGCTGGCGGAGGAAGAAGAAGGGGGGAAAAAGAAATGACATGAAGAGGAAAAGAAGAAAAAGAAAGAAAAGGGGATGTGACAACAGACTCTGTTTGGGACGCTGGAGAGGAAGAAGGGAAGAGGAAGGATGGGAGATGTTAGAGAGATGTAAGAGCATGACAGAACGATTATACGAGGGTAAAATGAGAGAGGAATTATGAAGCTTCTTCACTTCCCTTCCTCCTTTCATCCATCCTTTCATCCATCCTTTCTTCCCTCTGTTTTCTCTGTGGCTTGACTGCAGCTTTGGACAGCCAAAACTTTTTTTATTCTCTGCTGAAAGATGCAATTGATCATTTATATGTTTCAGAGTGTTCTAAAGCCCGAGTGTAAACCTCCCCCCTCCTCCCGTCCCACACCCCTGCTCCCACGCCACATTCATTCATTCAATCATTAATTCATCGATCTGTATCAACATAAGCTTTGAAGAATGTTTCTTGAAGAACTGCTCCCCTCATCTCCCATTTACTGTCGACATATTTGTAGGGTCTCTATTTTTTTTTTTTCTTGCATTCAGTGCATCAATTTTGGATCAGCATCTACCCCCCTGACGCCAAACGAGAATTTTTATAGGGGAAAGACTAAACTCTGATCACAAATTCAGGTGCTTGTGACACATTTACATTCCCTGTAAAGCTGTGTTTTATAGTTATATATCATAGTAATTATTGGCTTTAAAAAAAAACAACTTTGTTCTTGAAACGTCTGTCTCTCTCCCCTCCTCTCCGTTACTTCATCAGCTCTGCCATCTTCCCCTGCATCCACGTCACAGTCCAGTCTTTTCCTAGTCTCTGTCTTCAAATTTAGATGACTTGATTTCTTACAGCAACTAGCTGAAACTAAAGGCATGTGACTGTGACTGCAGATGGAAAGCTCGCAACAAATACATGAAAATATGTGTACAAATACAAATAGAAACCAAATAAACTGTAGAAGAAATGACATATTTATACTACTAATTTGCAACAGAAGTTTATCGTTATTATGAGGAAACGAACTAATTTGCAACAGAAGTTTATCGTTATTATGAGGAAACGACGTAACATAACATAACATAACCCTATAATATTAAACTTTCTTTCAGCCTTCTATTTCACAAATCTCTTGCCAACACCTACAATACACCTACACCTCTTAGCTTACTCTGTCAACGTCAAAATGTCAAACCATCGGTCTGTCCAGCTCCTGTTCTAGCATGACACGTGGCCCTGAAAAAACCTCCTCTTCTTGGTGGTCCATGCTTGCCCGGTGCTCTGAGCTCACAGTCCCGGCAACCTGACTAACTAAATTGAGCTAACATTATCTAACAGCAGCTACAGTTGGCAGCAGTTTACTTGACTGTCCATCAAGACAGGTGGAGCAGCCACCTGTCTTGATGGACAGTCTTTGGTTTAACTAGCAATAATGCATTTTTTGGCCATGTAGGGAAAAAGACAGAATAGAATAGAAGCTGTGTTTCCTTTTAAATGTGCCACAAATTTGAACTGAATTCCAGTAATTCCACAAAAAAACAAACACCTGCTGACGTTATGTGAATATCGGGAGTTAGTTCATGAGATAAGCCGTAGTTTGGCGCCAATTCCTGAGTCAGTAAACCAAAAGAACAGGACTCAGAATGGTGCACCTTTGAGCACCACAACCGGTGAACCGCCTCAAGCGAGTAGAAAAAAAGTTTTTGTGAAAGTGAGGAGGTTTTTGTGGGTTTTTTTTTTTTTCAAACTTTGAATGTGATACTTTAAAATCTATTCATGGAAACACAGTTTATCTTGTTACCAAACAAGTCCTTGTTATTTTACACATCCGGTAGTCACAGAGAAACATCAGCATTAATTAAGAGCAGAGTGTTTCTGCCCACCTGATGAATAGTCTCTCTTAAATTCTGGAGGAAATGTTGCTCTTTAGCTGCTAAATGCTCCATCATGTTCACCACACCAACTGTGTCTATTTAAAAATTACTGTGGATTATTGAAGCCAGCTTCCTTTAGTGGACGGAAACAACGCTGTGACAGAGGTGAGGGTGAACCGGAGCAGTGTAGCTGTGGGGGTTTTGACGTAGGATTACTAGGATCTGTTGGCGGAATAAGAATCATGTTTTTGTTACCTTACAATGAGCCCTTTATATCTACAGACAATATCTACTGGACAAACCAAACACTGGCCTTGGTGTCCACTACTTTGTTGGCGCACCATCAACACCCACCTCATGTGCGATATATATAAATGTAGCTCTTCCTACACATAACACGGACAGCAATTACGTTTCCGTACAAATTAGTAGTATATAAATGTATAGGTTGCTATCTGAATCTAACTAGAAGATGAATATGCTGACAGATGAATACTCTGTTTGATGTGATGATGGCTATAGCACAGGTTGGAAGCACAGACATGTCAGATAGACGTAGGTGTAATAAAAACTGTATCCAGTCTCAAGTCATGTACTCAATAATTAACTGTGACTCTCTTGTGATTATATCGAATGAACCCAACAAGTCACACCTTCAGTGTTTCTATCACCTCTCTGGCAGCCGCACGAACATTCCTCCATCTTTTGTCCACACCTTCATCTTCCCCCACCCTCTCCAGGATCCTCTTCTTCTTCTCTTTTTGACTATGCTGTTTACCCACAAGTGCAGATTTCTCTCTCTCTCTCTTCCTTTTTTTTGTATACCTCCATCATCCCCTCACTCACCTCACCTCTCCTCTCCTTCGTCCTTTCCTTCAACGATGCTTCACCTCCCTCCGTCCTTCCTCATGTCTGTACTTTATCTGCTGCTGTACTCGTTTGCCTCCCAGCACAGATCCTTCCTTGCTTTTCTTCAATGTTGGACTTTGGACACTGAAACCAACTTACAACCACGAACTCTACTCTAATATATATATATATATATACTATATTTATATATATATATGGGAATTTACGCAGTATATATATATACAAATGGATATATAAATATATCGAATTCTAAGCCACCATTTCTATTCTACTGGTATTATGATGATAAATAATACTGCAAACTGAATCTGGTTGATACTATAATATCTGTATTTCCGTACTTCAGTGTTATATAAAAAGAAAAATAATATTCTAAGAGAAAACTTACTAGTGATTGTGTGTGGAAATCTGAGGCTGCCGTTCTGCTCTTCTGATTAAAACATGCTTCTTGTTTTTGTTTTGGGTCAAACCAAGTTGTGGCTAAAAAGCTGGGACTAGTACTTCTATAAAACACCTACAGCTAAAAGGGAGTTTTAATTGATTTATTTTTATTACTATTTATTTTTATTATTCATTATTAGATTTATTTATTATCAAATTCAAATCCAATCAATTTATCTACTGTTTTCTTATTTATTTGCTCTGATGAAATCAATAAAATTTAAATGGTACTTTTATTTTTCTTAAACCTACTTCGAGCCTCGCCTGGCACTTTTATTTCGTTGGAGCTGGCATAACTTCTGAAAGCAGCCAGCCCCAGGTGTGTGGACGAGTGTAATGGTGGGTGGTGCCTCCTCCTTTCTCCACATCTCTACTCCATCACTTCTACACTTCTATCGTGCCTCTCTTTTTCCTCTCCAATCGATTAGGCTTCCTTGTCTCTTTGCCTTCTCTGTCCTCTCTCAGTCCTCCTTTTCCATTTGTTTATTTCATTTTTTACTCTCTCTCTCTCTGCCTCATCTTCTCTCTCTCTCTTTGTCTCTCTCTCTCTCACCTTCTCTCTCTCCACTCTGTTGGTTTTTAAGATTTTGTGGTTCGTTTCTCTCCAGACTCTAATGAGCTCCGGGGGGAAAATTAGAGCTGGAATAACAAGCAAACATCAACATCATCTTCCTTCCTTCCTCCAGATCCCTCCTTCCTCTTGCTCTCCTTCTTCTTCTTTTCCTTCGTCTGAATTCATTTTTACTCTTTATGTCTGGCTTGATTCTTCTTCCTGTCCATCTTTTTCTTTCCGGTTTCAGACCTGTCTCAACGCCACTTCCTTTCTTCTACATTCCCCTTTTCTTTTCTTTTTCTTGGATCTCTCTCTTTTTTTTTAACGTCCATTTCTCTCTTAACTGCCAAGCACTGTATTGGCACAAATATAAGATTTTGCTTTTTAATTACTTTGGAAAAAAACAACTCTTTGTGTCGCTGCCTCTTTCTGTCGCTGTCCGTCTGTCTGACTGTGCCTCTATTTTTGGTCAAAAAACAGAAAGTCCTCCAAACTAAACAGCAAAAGAAGTTTCGGGAAATGAAAACGACTTTAGTTAAGGATGAGAACGAGTCCTGAGAAGACATGATGTTGATACACATGAGCCAAAGTTTACTAGTTCATTGTTTCTAGTCTAATCCTGTGAACGCTTCAAACCCCACCAGCCCGGCTGCAGTCCCATTCAACAGCAAGTCTCCGCCCGGCTCCACGGGGAGTACGTGGCTGTATTTAAATCAACTACGTAGAATCATAAACCAGGGAAAGTGACCAAATGTGAGCAAGTTATAAAAAATGTGTCAGGTGAACCGCTCCGCTTCCCAAACGCTCCCAGCGGGTTTAGAAGTCGCGTACAGTGACGCAGCTGGGACGTGACAGAGACGTGCCCGGTGGAGTTTCGGGGTTATATTTATGGGAGGACATGGGAATTATTAGGTATTAATGTAATGCACTTTTAAGTTAACGTGAATACACGTGTGACCGTCCGAAGTCAAAGGATCACGACTACTAGTTGATTAAGTTTTCCAATAATTAAAATTTTATAAATAAAATCCCAATAATAATAATTTATTGTTTAAAATGCTCTAAAATCTTCAGATTTCAGAGGCTGAAACTTTTTAGCAACATAAACAACTAAATAAGTAATTCATCTATAAACAAAATATTTGACTAATTGTATGTTTTTAATGGACTAACTGATTAACTGGGTCCTTGTTTCCACTCTGAGAGAACAACAAGAGTCAAAAGGAAAACTAGAAAATGTTTCCAAAACATGATTTAATATAGGAACTTTAAATCCAAACATCAGTTAACGGAATAATAAATACATTTACAATATTCCACTCTTAATTCAGCAAAGAGACCTGTCATATAAGTAATGTTTGTCCTCTTTATGTACATACTTTCCTTGATGATTATTGTTACTGAGTTACTTGAGTGGTGGTTTTAATGCCTTTCATTTCTGGCATGTTTGTGTCACCTCAGCAGAGATCAGACTACACAATATCAGCCCAATAATGTCCCGACGCGACAGATGAGGGGCGTCAGAAACCAAAACGAAGCGCTGGCCGTGACACTTGCTCGTATTATCCCACGTATCGTGTCAGGAAATGCACGATGCATCCGGGGAGCCGCACAACATCCTGACAAAAAATGAAATTTCTTTGTTCGGTGACATTGGCCCACGGGAGAGCAACACGTTTCATTTAATTTTAGCAATATTGTCACCCTCACGTCAGGAGCATTATACCAGATTAATCACACCTGTGTACTCGTTTTTCTACTCACTGGGAAGACAAAGGACGGAGATCACCTTCACCGCCAAACGATGATGAATGCTTCCATTCATAAAACCCACGACTGCACGCATGACACACTTTGTCGGTGCCGTCAGGTGGACCAAGTCCCTCGAAACGTTTACCGTTATATGATCATCTATGTACTCCATGCACGTTGTGACAGAGCAACTGTAAGACTCTTATGATCCAACAGATATATCGAGTCATCTTACTGATTCCTTTCAAAGCTGCTAAACGCATCTACCGTCTGTTTCTTATCTTCAAAAAGTCTTTATCCAAAAACGAGTGCTGCATAAAGGAGTGGGTTGTGTTTTATAATCAAGCTATTTCTGTACTCATGCCAATACACTTTTTTTTTTTTTTTTTTTTTTTTAAATGTGTTAACTCAATTGCCACGATGAGTACGCGGGCGTATGTGTGTTCATTTCCCCTCACAGCAGCAGGTCCGTCCAGAGGCCTTGTCCTCCAGCAGTAATTTGATTGTGGCTGAGCGAGGGAGACATAATTGTCTGCAGCAGGTCACTGCAGTGTGTGTGTGTGTGTGTGTGTGTGTGTGTGTCCGCTCTGCTATACCACACTTTTCCTCCTCTTTGTTCCTCTCCTCTCCTCGCCTTTCTTCCTCTCCTCTCAATGTCAACAGAAAGCTGACAGTTGGGTCTGATGCAGCATAATATTTTCAGCTCTATGGAAATGTGCGCGCGCTTATTTACAGTTGCCAAGAGCGTGCGCGGCACACGCGCCTACACACAAACACAAACACACACGCGCTTCCTGCTGCCGTGCACACTTTTCGCCTCGGCGCCCTCTCTCGCTGCAGCCAGATGGGCACGAAGGCAGATAGACGGTCAACAGCGAGCGAGTCAGACCGACATCGAGACAGTGAGAGCGAAAGAAGAACACCATTCTTTTGTTCCAATGACGGCTGACCTTTGACCTCCACCAAACTCATTCCTCAGGTCGCACACACACTCTCACACACACTCAGACACGTCCACGGTAGCTTGATCTCGACCATTTTCGGATCATCTGACACCGAGTCCCTAAAGATCTCCCCCTCGTCTCACCCCTTGTCATTCAAACGACACTTACAGGCACAAAGAGAGAGAGAGGCGGTTTGTTAAAACGCTCGCCACTATGGCAAGGTGCATATTCAGAACACAGTATAATGTAACACAACATTTAGGTTGATACAGGTAGTGTGTATAAATGTAGATATGTTTCATACTAGAAAATATTGATGTATATGTCAATAGCTGCGTTATATCTGAACAAGTGCAATATGACAGTGGTAAATAGCATGTGACAACGAGAGCAACAACATGAGAGAAGAAGAAGCCCAGCTCGGCGTCTGTCTTTCAGCCTTTTATTTCACCGAGCTCTCGCCAACCACTAAAAGTCACATTTACTCTCGTCTTGGCAGCTTAGTCACTCTCCATTTCTGTTCTTAGCCTTCTCCGTTGAATTCCCCTTCGGTCTCTTCTTCTCTGTTCTTATGTCCATAGAGGCTGCTGAGCCCGATTACATTGCCCCACTTGCCCAGCTCCTGTTCTGGCACGACACCGGCTCTGCTCCCCCGGTGCTCTGAGCTCTGAGCTAACAGCAGCTACAGTTGGCAGCAGTTTACTTCGCTGTCCATCGGGAAACTCTAAATGCCATAAAATATGATCCAGTTTCACCAAAATCTGTGAAATAGTCGTTGGTGTGTACCATTACGTACTTCTCATACGTTATTGTTATTATACCCAGAGCCCAAAGTTACATAGTGCAGAAACAGGCGTACAGACTGAACCTGATTATATATCAGTGCAGCATCAAAATGATTTTGATCGGTTAGTTTATGGTAGAAAAATTACATTTAGATATTAAAATTATATATCTGCATATCTCATGTTGGCTGTATTGGTTCTCTGTGTGTAGGACTGACCTGCATCACAAGGGAACAGAGTATTTAACAATTTAAACAAAAAGAACTATATATTATTATGTATTGCTAATTTCATGTGTCTATTGTGTGTCGACGTATATCATTCTCGTGTATGTCCAGAGTTTGACATCAGAATCAAAAAATTTACCAGTGTGTATGATTTGCGACAAGTCTGGAGGCGACAGTCCAATACTGTATGTAACTTATGTGCAACCTTGAAGCCTCCGGTGTGCATAAAGAGACCGCGGAGTAGGAAACATCTTTTGTCGAGCAGCTAAAATTTTGAAATGATGAAAATTTACATATTTATAGATTCTGGATTTTTCAATGTCAGAGATGACATTTTACGAATTTTTAAACAAGGTTACTGAATTTTCTTTTTGTGGATAAATAAAACCATGGACAATTTAATATTCTAAAAAGTATTTTCATTTTTTAAATCTGCCGGGGATTGTAAACATCATTTTTTATAAAGAATTGGTTCTCGCTAAGTGTTTGTACGAACAAATCTGGGTTTGAAGTAGAAGTAAACAAGAAATATGTCTAAGTGTTACCGTGTTGAAATTTCCCATGAAATGCTATTAAAACAGAGGATGAGTTGGAAAAACACTCAAACATCTTAACAAAATTTTATTCTTTTATTTCTGTATATGATCGCTGCAGTGGATGGATCGCTGATCATAGACTCTGGAAGACTAAAGGGAAATAAAATCATTTTAAAAAACAACATTTGTGTAAAATTATTGATTTCTTTAGTAAGTAGCCGTGTTATAAGAGGGATAATGTACACCGAGCTGGTCATTATTGTGAAATAAACCCCAGGACTTCATCATCTTTTGGGGTTTATTTCGCAGCAATGACCAGCTCCCTGTACTCTATTCTTATACACAGATATATAGTTCATGGAGTAAGAGAGGTCTTGTCTGCGCTGTGCTGTTACTTCAGCAAAAGCGAACTTAGCCTGTGCTGTGAAATTCAAATTTACCGTCACAAACAACCTAAACTCGGCTTATACTGTCATTGATTGCATGTTCATCTGGACACTGCAACACATAAATCAGACAGCACTGGAGCACGTTTTAATGATCAGAACATCTAGGAACCCATCCATCCATGTTCTGTAACTGCTTATCCTTATTGGGGTTGCAGCAGCTGGAGTGCATCCCAGTTGGCATTGGGCGAGATTGACTGTATTTATTACTATGACTGGAATAAATGAATAAAGCCACATCTTATGTCTCTTGTGAAAGAAACCAACATTACATTAAAACATTGGAAACAATGTTTGACTGTGTCTCCTCTCACAGATCATCTATGGATATTCCATCTCTTATATTCATGCTCAGGAAAAAAAATCAAATATGTATTCAAATCAAATACATTTGACAGGCGCCATGTAATTCAGCAGAGAGAACGGACAAATGTTGGACTCTACTATGTGGCTGTAGTGTCACAAGCAGAGTCTGACTGTGTTGATTTTGTGTTATGAGCTAAGGTGATAGGGGAGTACAGGAGGAGAACATGGAGGTACAGACAGACAGAGCGCAGAGCAAAGAACACAATGCAATGAACACTGACAGCCCATATGACAGAGCACATACAGCAACAACCTTCATGAGCTCAAAGGGCTTCATGTTTGTTTTTAATGATACAAAACTTCTTCACATGCTGGATTACATTCCCTGCACAGATCAGATCAGATACAGCTGAAAGAATGAACTCCACCTATCGCCACATGTTTGATTTCTGCGTGTGTGTGTACTCACAAACACACCGCACGGACTAATCAGCAGTTGTGTATTAACATTTTCTTTCACACAATGCCAACACAAAAGCCAAAGCTGTGCAAATGATTTTTTTCTGTTTACAAGGAAACCACATGGTGAACTCATTTTTAGCACCGTCTCGATGTGAGAAAATAAGACAGCTGTGCAAAGTGTGTGTGTGTGTGTGTGTGTGTGTGTGTGTGAACAGTGAAATCATGAGAAAATCTGTGAGACACAGCCTCCCTGTTTGATTCATCAAATATGCAAACGAGCTTTTATTTGAAATAGAAGCACATTTTAAGACAAAATGTTGGATCGCGCCTGTGGTTTTTTTTTCTTTTTTTTTCAGTCTTGTTAAAATCAATGATCGCCAAATAGCACGAGCGTGCTATGAAAAGCTTCTTAGAGGTCCAGTGTGTAAGATTTATGGGATAAGGGAGCTTATAGGATATGGTACGTGATATATTTACAAGCTGTGTATAATCACCCAACAGATACTGGCAGATGAGTTAATACTCAAAAATAATTTGTCATCTCAGACACAAAAACATAAAAAGAGTCCAAGTTCTAAAATATAACAAAGTTTCCCTCTGAGATGTTTTTGGGAAACATGACGTAGTACAATATCATCTTGTGTATTCTTGAATTATAAACAAACACGCTGAATTTTGTGTTACAGTTCATATCAAACCACACGAGTATGTTGAAGTGAACAGTTACCTGTATCGAGATGCAGATTTGAACATTGTTCAGTGGTTTGTTCCTGTGTTCATACTCACCTTTGTTTGCACCTGAGTTCAAGTCCACCATGCAGGACCAATGTTTGGGATGGCCCCGCCCAACATTTCCTGATTTTTAGTGACATCACTGGGCCAAACCAAGTAGAGGGGGTTTCTTGCCTGGTGGACTATTTGTTTTTGTTTGTTGGTACATACTTAACACGATCTAAATTAGTCCAAAGACAGTTTTTGATATTCTTGTATTAACGTTGATGATGCAGGTCCACCTTCTTTACTATGGTACCATTACTATGGCATGGTACTGAGCCTGCCTTCCTACCACCATACTTTTTAAGACACTTGCGCTAGACTGCTATACAAGCTGAAGTGAATGGTTGTGTTGGCTTTGGAGGTTTTGGAAGCTACCTTAAATGAGGCTGGGGTGAGTAATTAAAAGTCATTTTATTACTGTAATGAAGTCTCTTGTAGAGTAATCTCCTGTGAGAATGGATAATTAAATACATTTTTCATGTAACTTTCCAACACTGCCAACATATTACATCATTGTATCAGCCAGCCAGACTAACAATTCATATTTTATAGCAACACTAAACGGTCCAAAGTGTACTTCCATTCTTAAACTTGCTATTTTTAGAACATAAGTGCGTTCACACACCGTCAATGCAAAATGCAGTATACTGTGAGTATGCGCCCCTAAGTATGAGGGGCTGTCAGGGACATTATTCAGAATTTTCCTCACATACACATATGAAAACAAATGCATTCAGTGTGTTCCAGTAGTATGTATGAAAGGTTTTCTGTACATTATGTGAATGCTTTCGGTTTCATATGTGTACATGAGAGGAACTTTCTGAATAAAGTCCTCAATGGCCCCTCATACATAACAGAGTGCGGAACACTGTTGTGAAAATTTTGGCTGAGGAAGCTGCTGGAGCTGAAGCACAATATATAAATGTATGTCTGTACATATGTTTTATGTTCATACTTTGGCAGTCAAATGTTTGCACTAATGTGCTGCTTGGTTGCAATTCACGGGAGAAGAAACAGTAAAATGCTGCGGTCGTCATTTCCGATCAGTGAACAGCCGTACTCGGATTGAGACAGCACGGCGCGACTACATAGTGTACACAGTATACTACATAGAAGTGTACTAACGAGTAGTTGTAGTAAGTATTGGAAACGAGAGCACAAGTGATCAAAATGAGTCTAAAACAGAGTCATGAGTTACCCTCAATAGAAAGCTTCAACTTATATGAAATATAAGTCTTTGCTAAAACTAAGAAGATCCAGATTTAAAGCTTGCAGTTCAAATATGAATCTGAATAAAATAAAAACACAGTTTGCATTAGCCCTTATCAGCAACCACGTCTGGCTCGTGATGTTTGTTAATCGAGGAATGTAATGAAAGTACATCACCTTGACTGACTGGCCAGAAGTTTGTGCATGTTGTTGCAAAAGAGCGGCATGGAGTCAACTGCTCTTTGTTTCCTCTTTCAGCCAATTACAGACAATTTGTGTCATATGTAAAGTTGGTGATCTCAAGCTCTCCATCTTCTCCTTCGGTTCGTTTTGAACGGCCTCTCTGTCTTAATGCTGTGCTTGGTTTTTTAAAATTTTTGCGGTCTGCAGGAAACATTATCAATAACCAACTGTCAGCCCCTCTAACCAAGGAGCTGGCAGGAACCTCAAATGAAGATTGAGGCCAGACGTGAAGAATATACAGATGGAGGAGTCTGAAATAAGTGTGAGGGTGGAGGTGGGGGCTGTACGTGTAAGCATGTACTCGTGTGTAGGACTCCCACTTTGTCCTGTTTGTGTGTGTGTGGCATCAATGAGCAGGGTGAGAAGTGCACAAAGAAACATGTTCCGCCTCTTTGTTTCCTGCTGCTGTCACACACCGACGCTGCAGCAGGTGGATCCCACAGGAACACATGGTGACGGAGGTGACTGCAGCAATGATGAAGAGGCACTGAGGTGAAGCAAGGGGAGAGGGAGGGATTATGAATTCAAAATATTTTCTCCTTCTCCTTCAAAATGTATGAATTTAAATGAGAGAGCAGCAACAAGCGGCTTATTTATTTACTGCTGCTAAACTCAGCAAGAAGTTCCTTTGTATCTAAAACAATGTGTTTTCTATGAGGGCTATGCAATATATAGATTATGAATGGTTCATAATTCCCCCACAAAAATACCCAAAAGAAACCCACTGAGTGACCGGATCCATGCTGTTCTCACATATGCCGTCGGTACCCATTAGCTGCATGTTTCTGACTGGCTGCTGTGTGGCTTTGTCTCACTGATTGGATATGAAACGCAGTCGCTGCGAGCAGAGCTGTTTTGGCAACTTAAAGCAGCATTGTGTACATTTTCTCCCATAAAATAACAAGCATGGCATTATTTTGATGCTTCACTGACTTGTAATCAGCAATTGTACTGCAATTTAATTTTGTACTCCAGGTCCAGACACCTGGATTTTATGGTAGAAAAGTTACATAATGTTGCTTTAAAAGCTATCGACACTAATGACAACACACCAAATGGGCTGAAGGCTGAATTCCACTGGGCACAGACGTGTGCTAATCGCTGCCATTCTAGTCAATGTTTCAACCCCACAAGAAGCAAGTTTGAGAAGCTCCGCCAAGAATATACGGCTGTCATAATGGACCAGGTTGGAGTGGATAAAGTCTGGTTGGCAAAACACTTCTGTAATGCTCCTGGTGGGGTTTGAAGTCGCGTAGAGCAGCGGTCCCCAACCTTTTCTGCGACATGGACCGGTCTCATGTAAGACAATATTTTCACGGACCGGCCTTCAAGATGTGGTGGGTAAATACGACAAAATAAAATGATGCGACCGGCATAAAAACAAATATAAAGTGCATAAAAATACAACTCACCATTATGCTGAGGGAGCCCTGAGCTTGTTTCTCCTCAACGAACCGGTCCGATCTAGGAGTAATAGGAGACAATGACACCCGAAGTGTGTTCCTTATGTCCAGTCTAGTTCGTAATTCAGTTTTGGTCGCTGAAGAAGCTTTCCAAAGACGTTTGTTTTTTACTCATTTTTGCTAGCGTTGAGGGCTTAACTGGGGTAACGTATCACGTGACCGAGACGAGCGTCTTGACCTGTCTTAACCTGTGTCAAGAGGCACAGACGGATGTAATTGGGAAAGAATCCGGCCATTTTTTAAAATAAAGCATTTATACATATATAAACCCAACCATTGGGGACCCAACCATTGGTTGGGGACCACTGGCGTAGAGAACGAACCAAAACAGCGTTGGGCACAGACATGTGTCTGGTGGGGTTTCGCTGCAACACTAGCTAATACTGGCTACTTCTTCTTCTTCTTACTACATGTCAACAACCTCTTGGTGAAACCCATAAAGAATGGTAAATGGAGTCGTTTGTAGATTCAGATAATCTTCTTAGTGAAGATGAAAAATGGGCTACGATACACCCCACGTGTATGTCTAAGTCCGAGCAGTTTCAAGATCGATTAAGTCCAAATGCAGTCAAGATCTAGACGAGTGTTCTTTATAGTGAATTCAATTCAGTTTTATTTATATAGCGCCAAATCAATCAAACACTCATGTCTCATGATACTTTCCATACACGGAAAGTCTGGACTGTACCACTTTGGAGAATGAGCCAAGTCAGGGAAAGACGTCAGATAGAAAGAGAAGGGTGATGACAGCCAATCGCACAAGTGTGAGAGCTGAATCAAGATGAATATTTCACATATGTCACTAACACTATCAGGTTACCTCAATCTATTAACATCACACAGAGAGGGGTCGCATCCTGGAAACTGTGGAAAATGAGTATTTGCATGCACTGGGAGGCAAGGGTGTTATTTCCAGTGGGGGATTGGGAATCTATCTCATCACTTTGCAGAATCCCAACTTCATTTTCAGTTTGATTTACCAACTAAAGTCTCTTTAAACAGTGGCCTCTTACTGTCAGACTGTCAGAAACCAGATCACAGAAACTCTGAGTTGCTGAAATGTTTCATCATACCATAGTTTTATTTTCTGGTTAGACTGATGAAGGCGCAAATGATATCTACGACCTAGAAAGACCAGAAGACACGGAGGAAAACCAATCTTAACCTGAGACCTTTAAGGTGGCTGAGCCAAGAACATGGTCTATCATAAACGATGAAGGTGTGTGTGCTCTAAAGTGACAGACTGGATAACCAAAAAGTGGGATCATCGATCCACATGTACTGCAAATCCAAGACCAACACGAGGAGTCCTCAAACGTCTGATAAACACAGCATATGGAGCTAAAGAGAAAATGAGGACATACAAACTCATCTGAAGGACAAGGCACATAAGGTGGCAGAGATGACTGCCAGACTGGAGGAACACTGCCAACAGTGTCCACCAGCTCTGAAGCCAGCTTCAATTAACATGTATGTAAATATATATTTGTAATGAATGAAGTCTGTGTGTAAACTAAAAGAAAAGACTGCTGTTTCTTGATTGGAACACAAGATTTCTTCAAGGCTTTGAAACAGGTCCGGTTCCAAATAGAGTCTCAACACGTATTCACGTCTCAACATGACTAAAGACTGCACTTGGCACAAGGCAGATGAGTGATGTCCAGGTCAAAACGCCCACAAGACGTGTCCAAGATACCAGACAAATAGTCTTGAGACTGAGATTGGACTTGAGTACAGTCGTTAACTGGCGAAAACAGAAGAAGATGAAAAGGAAAAAAAGGGCAAAAAACTACAGCAGGAGAGGTTACATGATGAGAGGCGTGGAGAGGAAATAAGGGTGGAGTAGAGAAGGAGAAGTGGAGGGGAGGAGGAGAGGGCTGCAATGAGAGGCTCTCACAGCAGACTAATGTGTTTTGTGGCATCCAGCAGGTGTGTTGCTTGGACAGCTGCCCAGTCTGGTCAGACAATTCTGGAAGAGAGAGAGAAGGAAACACTGGCCCCATACATGTAGAAACACGAAGATGGTCATTGACTCTGTTTGCATCCTAAAAATGTCCTGTATTTCTTGTTGAATACTTTCACATCTCTCTTAATAATAACAGTTGAATTGTTTAATAATTATAGAGTATAAAAAGTTATTTTGGGCATCAAAAAGTTAGTGTCTGCATAGACAGTAAGGTGACTGGTAGTTCAAGGAAGCTTGGGATGGGCAAGAAATTCAACAAAACAACACGAGTTTAAAAAAGTCAAGGTACAAGTCTGTTTACATAGAGACTTCAGCAGGGGTGTGAACTACAGGGGAGCCAGGTAGAGTTTGGCTTCACATAATGAGGCATGAACTTCCCTGAAAACATGATTTGAGAAGTTTTTTAAAGATGGCATTCATGATATTCTTGCCCTTGCCAACAAAGTGTGGTGGTACAGCATCAAAACACTCGTAGACCAACTTTAACCTGTCGAATAACCATAGTTCCATCCCTTTCCTTCCGTTTATCCAGAGTCTGGTTGTGGTGGCAGCAGGTGTAGCATGCTGGGGAGCATGTTCAACATGTTCCTCAAACAAGCAATGTATTCCAACTCCTTCTGTGGGATCCTGACGCATTCTCAGGCGAGATGGGTTATATAGTCCCTCCAGCAAGTTCTTGGTCTTCCCTGGGATATCCTGCCAGTTTGACGTGCCCAGCACACCTCCAAAGTAAGAAGTAAGGAATCTAGGAGAACCTCAACTGAACCCTTCTGATGTGAAGGAGCAGCGTCTCTACTCCGAGCCTTTTCTGGATGTCCGAGCACCTCACCCTATCTCTAAGGCTTAGCCCAGACACCCTACCTAGGAAATTCATTTCGGCTGCTGATCTCCGTAATCTCATTTTCGGTCACTGCCCAAAACCACGAGTGAGGGTTGGAACGTAGACCGGAAGATCATGAACTTTGCCTTCTGTCTCAGCTTCATCTTCCCCACAACAGTCAGATACAATGTTGGCATTACTGTTGAAGCTGCACCAATACTGTGGTCCATCACCACCTTGTGATACTTACTTTACTACTTTTACTTTGGGCCAAAAACACAAATTTTGGATTTTTTTAACCAAATATGGTTGTTTAAAGATGCTGAACTTGTTGACGGCAAGGACAACATTGACGTTGTTTAAAGATGCTGAACTTGTTGACGGCAAGGACAACATTGACCAGAGTCCATTTTATCATTCTATGATTGTCTCATAAAGCAATTGCCACACTCGGTCCATGCCCAGATGCTGAAACCCCTGGCTAAGCACTGAAGGTCATATGATCGCAATGGATTGATCCTGTATGGAGAAAACAGTTCTGGGGGGTTGAGGATTTCCGTGACTGGAAGTTAAACGATTAAGCATGAGGCAAAATGCTGAAAAATCTTTGTACAGGCAGAACATACATCCCCAACAATGAGAAAGATTTTTTTCTGTTAACACTGACAGCAGGACCCGCAATATGTTGCGTGAAAACAGCCTGTTATCACTTCTTTTTGTGGATCTTAAGGGAACCCATTTGGAGAGATTGAACCCAACGCTGTTTTATCACATTTAATATTGAATTAAAAAAAGGTGAGCTCCCCTGAGTGCCATGGTATAGTTTGCTCGCTGAACTTCACTGAAGAAAAAGGGAATTACAACTCCTCAGAAAGCATTTTGGTATAAATAGCCAATCACAGAGCTTAATCTTCGGTTGTGTATACCACTAATGCAGTGTTCGTGTCATATCGGATGGATGGGAAGGATTCCCATGTTAATGACTTATGAATGTTCACATCACTAAGAAAGTTGTGTGATTTCAGGGGATGTCGTGTGAGGATTTAAACACTGCTCATCAATTTTTGGTTTAATTACATTAAGCGACAGTCTTAGATGATTGACAGTTTTCAGGCACGTTATTAATTTTAGGTGCCAAGTATTTTAGAGCCTTTAGAACAATCTTGTTTCTGCCTAGCTATAAAGAGTTCTCAATACTTCCTGTGTTCACGCATTGGACTTTATAAAACATGGATATAGTATCTGTGATATCATCTGTAGGTCTCTGAAGAGTTGGTGTGAAGCTGAATGTGGTGGCTGTGACCGTCGCCATCATGGCCGTCCCGGCAAAGACGTGGGAGCCTGGGTGGCGCTGAGGTGGACTCAATGAAACCTGGTCGCTCAAGCAAGCCACCTGTGATGGCACTTACCTGTCAATCAAAGCGACCATGCCTTAATTATGCATAACTTCAAGCCTTAATATAATGTGAATGGGTGAAAGAACCGTTTTTTGTACCAGGCTGTAAACATGTTGTTGGACAGGTTGGATATTTTAACATGGGGGCTTATGGCGCTTTCACATTGGCTTCACTTCACAGCTGCAACCAAATTGCCGCTTGGTTCAGACTGAATGTTGGCAATGAAAAAACATTGTGATGTGTAATTCCCAAGAACACTGAGCTGAGAGGTTCTTGTCTTTTTATGATATGATATGAAGACGTTTGAACAAATTACTGGACGCCTCAGCTCCTTCCATTTCTCAACTATATTGCGTTCACTCCGTATAAAGATAGAACTGCTCTTTTGATTGGAGAGCCAAGAAGGTAGATTGAACAGAGCTGAAACAAAGAATAAGAAGTAGGAAAAGGAGGGAGGGAGAAAGAAAGACAGATGTGGTGCCCACCAGCAACGCTCTCGCTCATGAAACAGATCTGGCCATGAAAGATCGGCGGCAGGAGGGCAAGCTGGGCAGAGAGAGTACATACGTGTGTGTTCGAACAAGGGAGGGCAGAGTTGAGATAAAGGTATTAAGAGAAAGAAAGGAGGTAGAGACGAGAGGAGAGGAAATTTAACACGACAGAGAAACAGAGTGAGAGAAGAGAGGTAGAAACGCCATATGGCAGCGCTTCAGGAGAGGAGGGCTAAGATGATTGATCGAGGAAGAAGTGACTTAGTGCACATTGGGTCCAGTGGGTGACCGTTACAGTATACAACACACAGCATCCACTCAGGACTGGATGGATTGTTTCATATCCAACATAAATAAGAGAGAAAAACTGTGAGTGTGAAGCACATTTTACTAAGCTGACACTGAAGAGGAGTCGTCATTATTTCAGTCAACCCACTCCATCGTTTTCTTGTTTCGTCCTTCTTGACTCATGACTTATCGGCTGTTTCCCGATATTTTCTTTAATTACAGAATCTTCTCTCTCGTTTGCTTGCCCATTATTTTTCTCTTTTCTACATAGAAAGATACACGCCAACTTTTGTCCAGCTTAATGAAGAGAAGAGTTACAGCCCCCTCTTCCTTTTCGTGACACACATAGAGTCTGTTAACTGTATTCGTACTGCAAAATGAGACGCTGTAAAGAAACTGTACTGCCAGAAACCTCAGAATCACACAAATTACATATGGGACTGCAGACTCTGTTGATATATGTAAGATTCTTATTTAATATTATATTTTGATCACTTATTTAGTAGTAATTGGTAACAGGCTGTAACGTAACTTAAAAAATGAGCCCTTTCACAACTTTCATCGACTGTCGCTGGACGGTTACCTTTAGTTCGCTCGTGAACGTTATTACTACTCAATCCAATGAGTGAATATTTTATTTATAGCTTGCCAAATTAATTCAGCTAGCGTGAGTATGTTAAATGTAAAGCAGCTAATTAGCTGCTGTAATAAAGAAGATAACTACAACCATCAATTCTGATGAGTTTTTTTGACAGCTTCCAGAATACCTGTAGCAGGGTTTGGTTTAAGACCCTGGGCTTAATCACATGCACATCTGGAGTCTTAGGTCTTTAAAGATTTAGCCTGATGGAAAGGAAAAACTGAAAGCAACAGGGAAAATTTAAAAAAGGATGAAAAGTAAATAAAGAAATGTGAAAATTCTTTTCTTATTTTACAGATTTATCTTTTTTGTGACCCCCCCAATGACTCCATATTCATATTCATGGATTTATTTCAGCAAATGTCTGTTAAAGCATCTTCAGACAACAATCTCAATTTCAAACTCTGCAGCTGCATCATCATCCTACTCACTCAGAAATGTGAAGTACCATAAATGCAACAAATCACATTGTGAGTGATTATTCATTGATCATACATGTCGGAAACTTACTGTACTGTCAGATCTTCATGAGATCAAGAGGGCAAAGGCACAACTAACAGTGCATAAAAACAGAACATTAAATAGTCTCAGGTAATAAACTAAAAAGATTTGTATTCTGATTTGTATTTTCATAAAACCTACTGTCTGGAATACACCCCAGACAGACTGTTCACCAACAGGACACTGACTGCAGTGAACCTTTACATTCCTTCATCTTCAACCTGATTTTAACGTGCTCAGAAGTCGAAAAATATCATTACCATGTGGGCGGTATAGGTTAGCTGATCATCTGACCAGTGCGTTCTGCAATGAGAGAGGCTAGATCCAGTCTCTAAGAATCCCTGAAAAATCCCAATTAAAGGAAATAGTTATGATTCATGTCGCCTCCTCTGGCCCAGACTCTGAGCAAAATAATTCATGTACTGCCCAGAGGCTGCAGTTTCACAGGTTATCACACACACAGTATTATGCTGGTTTCTTTGGTCTAAACCAAATTAAAATGGTTACTCATTAACTATTTTTAGCATCAGCAAATAAAAAAATAAATATGTAACAAACCAAATTAAAGAAAATAGTTTCCCTGAGTATGTATAAACTGGAATCAGGTCCATATTGGTCAGTTTTGGTGCCAGATATTTATTTACTCTTGTACTAAATTAGAGAGAAAGACATTAAATTCATTTCATTCAAATTCTTTTGACAGAAGGACGCAGGAAGATAATGGCAGAACTCTGTGTTGGCGTTTCACATGTTGTGTTAATCTATAGGACGGATGTGAATGCAGAGTCTGTAGGCAAAGACCAAGAAGCAGTCTGGTTTTCTGATGTCTGAGTAGTATTGAGCAGAAGAAGTGGAATATGTTGGCGGATTGTAATCACGGAACCCAGTTTTTTTTTACAGTTATCTGCATTCATATGAAGGTATCTGTTCCTGCAGAGGAAGTCCATTTACTGTTGGCCCAATGCAAACCATTGGCATTGGCTGATAGCCAATGGTTTCTAAGATTATGGTTGTGTAAAGTAGACTGATCATTTTGATGTAGACAGTGATGAAGAGGTCTGGAACCAACAATCTAGTTAAAACTAGAACTTAAACATCTAGTCTCGTAAACGTTTAGTTGACGGACAATGTATCGGAAGCTCATTTGACGATTCTTTTGTCGTTTAAGTCAGTTTTTAAGCAAAAACATCAAACAACTTCAATGTACTGCGCTTCTCTTGGTTTTAAATCAATGTAGTCAAACTATATTTGGGCTTTGGACTGTCAGTCGAATAAAACAAGGCGTCAGTTTGGCACTGCGGTGAGTTCAAGGGTTGCTGTGGATAGTTTGGTGTTGTTGCGCACATCTGAGCAAGAGATTCCTGCCTCATTAAAGCGCTGATCACCTATAGGCCTGGCATTCAAACAACAGCAACTACAGAGGTTTTCCAGCCAGAATAGAGTTCTTCACAGAGGGGGGGCTTCTCTCTGGCTGTGAAAAGGGCACGGACCATGTTTCTCTGTGGGCCAGATGAAGCAGGTTGGTAACACTGAGAAGGTCAGTTATCACGGGGAACCTTAAGACAGATTAAACAAACATTTCAGCATTTCAGGAGACATTCTTATTTGCCATCAAATTTAATATTGTTGAGTTAGGTGTATTTTTCTCTAAGTGATCAAATAAAGACGCTTCAGAGATAACACTGATATATTCTTTATGTGTTTATGGGTTAAAGATGTTAGGCAAGTGTATTTCACCTACAGAAATACCAACGCATAAGAGCCAAAAACTGCAGTTCCTCTAACGTCCACTTGAGGCTGGCTCCAGAAGTGAGTCAGTCTTCATAAGTCCCCATGTTCACAGCAGAAATAAACATGTTTACAGCCTGGTACAAAAAACAGTTTTGGTCTCTGTAGCTAATTTCCCCGTTCATGACAACTGTACTGAGGGTGAATTTATATACAACTCACCTGTTCACATTATATTAAGGCTTAAAGTTGGCTGGTTTGAGCACCCAGGTGTCGTTCGGCCCGCCTCAGGTCCACCAGTAGTCCATGTCTTTGCTCGGAGGCAGGACTGCCAAGATGGCGGCTGCTAGATCCAACAAATTCTGAGCTTCACAAACCTATGGGTGACATTACGAAGACGACATTCATATTTATACCGTCTATGATTTTTACCTGAAATGTTACCACAGTGTACAACCCTGTTGTAAAACATGAACGACAACAGAAAGCAGCGATTCTTCTTGACCTATTTTCCAGTGAAATTCAGCAGAAAGACAAAATATTGAATGTTCAGACTTGCAACTTCTGTATTTGATGCATTCTGTCTTTATTTACATTTTACGCGGCGCCACGATTTCATTGTACTCGGGGTTGTATGCAAAAATAAGAACCCTGTTTGACATCACTTGTTAGAACTTTAAAAATGTGCCGATCCCAAAGGAACGAGTGAACCTGAGACAAGAGGAGGACAACTGTGTCAACACGTGATGCATTGACAGACAACATCCTGCCATCTGAGCCACCAAGATCAGATTTATACACGGAGCATTCAAAATTACTGTGTGTGTGTGTGTGTGTGTGTGTGTGTGTGTGTATCCAGTTGGTATTTTGAAATTTCCTCCCATAACTGCTGATCCATGAATAGCCCAGCTAGCTGCTTCACCACATGTCCTGTCATTGAGTGCCTAATTGGCAAAAAACATACACACTGTTGCTGCACACACACACACACACACACACACACACACACACACAACAAGATGAATAAGTATGCCTGAGCACATGCGCACACACATACACACATATTGTAAATACAGGTTTTTGTTGCACGGCCTCACATAGAAAAGTGAGACAAATAAACACACACACACACACACACGCACACATTGCAATCCAGCAAAGGGAGAGAAGAGAAAACACAATTAGAGGAGAAAAATGTCAGGTCTACTTCACAGTGTGCAGACTTCTCAAGTGGCCCCCAAACCCTCGCTGTGCTGGGAATGGGAATTAACAGAACCGGTAAATAAGGAATGTGTTCCCGGGAGAGTTGCCCCTCCGGTCACGGCGCTTCCAAGATGAAGATGCTTTTTAATGTGAAATACTCCTGACACTCATGGAGGAACGACGCCTACCCTGTTAGAAGTGAAAGATGAGGCGTGACTGTTCTATTTGAAGTAACCCATTTGATCGTTTCGCCATCGAGGTCTTTCACAGTGAATGGAAGTGCAGCGACTGATGAATTAAGGCCCTTTGTGTGTGTGTGTGTGTGTGTGTGTGTGTGTTTTAGATGCATCTTGATTTGTTATTTTCAGAAATTTCCACCAATTAGCGTGATAAATTGAAGCGCGGGGGGAAGGAAAGCACGTGTAAACAAATGTAGCAGCAAAATGATTATGTTGCTCGTTTCTAAAAACCGGACGTCCTGCAATCCATCTTGTGTGATTTGTTCAGTCGCTGCGTTACAGCGTTAAACCTGTTTTACTTTTATTAAACTGATGAAGATAATGCGGCGATAATGAGGCTCACCTAAGCGGATCTCAGAGTAGAACCCACTCCTCCCAATCAACGGCTAGAAAAGAAAGAAATAAAATAAAATCTGCAGGCCGAGGAAGTCAGTGTATCTCAACAACACCCATACGCTGAGCCACTTCTCTCTCTCTCCCTCCCTCTCTCTCTCTGTCTGTGACTGACTATCATAGCCAATTTTACAGTAAATTACTTCCTAAACAAGCTCGATAGAGACAAGCCCAGCAGTCTGGCACCCGGCGCTCGCGTGTAAACATGATTATATCGAGGAAGTGGCTTCACATTTCCGAGCACACGGTGACAGCCAATTAGGGCCTGCGTTAGCGCGGCTAATTCTTCAAATGCGGTACGGTGAGAGGGACGACGGAGTGAGATGGAGGGAGGGAGGGAGGATAGAGGAGGAGGAGGAGGAGGAAAAAAGACAGAAAGAGAAAGGATCAATTAAAAGGGAAAACGCCACAGATTGGGTTATAATTACAGAGTGTGAGACACCATATTAGAGCTGTTTACTCAGCCGAGAGGGTGTGTGAGTATGAAGACTGTGGAATTCAATTACACCTGCCATTAGAGTGTATCGGCCGTCTTTAGAGGAGATAAAGAAAAGCCATTTTATTTTTCCGCTGACAAGCGGTGGAGGGTTTTGAAAACTTGACTTTGCATCCCGTCCGCCAGGAACGATTCCTCACGAGTCCGTCCGTGCAACAGGTTTGAGTCAGAAAAGCACCTATAATTGCTCGCAGGGAGGATCTCGAGCTCAGGCCACGAGGCTATCGGGATAATAATTAGAGGAGCTCAATTAGTCTGTCCCCTCTCTCCTCCTCCCCACTCCATAAACAAAAAGCGCATTACGCATCGATCTGTGGGAGTTGCTGGGGTAACAAAGCGCGGTGGTGGGTCTGTAATGAACCGTCTTTATGCCAGAGGCTTGAAAACCGTTCTGATTCTGATAATTCAGTTAGGTAGTATAGTTTTCACCGGTCATTTAATTTAGCCGCTCCCTATCGAGAGAGATGGAGGTGACACGGCTTCATGCCTTTCCCTATCAGGGATTCCCTCCCTCTCTCTCTCTGAACCTCCAGTCTGGCAGAGTTTCACAATCTGGTAACGGGCAAACAATTCCCATCACGTTTTCATGTTTATTGATGATCCGGTACAAAGTGCAAGTCACAGATTGGGGGCTGCAAATTGCCTCAAATTCCTGGGTGGGCCTCTTAGCGTGTAACACACAAATAATACAGCTTATTTCCTTTAATACACTGTCTGACATGCCAGGAGTGTTTAGCAGGTGGCGGGCAGGTGGCCATGGGGGAAGGAGGTGAGCATCTTGTTAGTATAAAATATATGCACCCAACAATAGACTTGAGGGCAAAATATTCTGAGAATAAATCTGTTTCCTGTTGGGGGGTTCAGGACATTTTAAGCCACTGTCTCGCCGTCACGGCTGCAGTCAGGCAATGTAACCCACGCGAGGATTGATGATCGCAATCCTAAATGTGTAAATCATCCTCAAAAAGTTTGGATATTATTAAAACTGTAAAGCTACATGTCTATCTTCCGGCTTGCCGGTGTTTCTCCTTCCCTCCGTTGAGCCTTCCTCCCTCCCAGTGCAGCTGTTTTTTAATCTTGTCGAGGCATGCTGCACTACACTTATGTGTGTAATTCTCATAATTCCCATGTTAAATGGAACGTAATCACACTAGCACTGAAAGGCAATTCTGTTCGACCTCGGAAAATGAAAGGAAACGGGGAAAAAAAGAAAAGAAAGTGACCCTGCGCAGGTTATTGCTTTCCGTTGAGCGTGCGTCAACAACTCTTGAATTTAATGCATTCCCGCAGCAGTGCGGCTCAGCGGCTCTCCTCAGGGGAAATAACGGCGTGTAGCCATTAGGGGATTATGGACGAGTAAAAGGAAGAAAAAGGTGTTGAGACATATGCACTGTAACACTGTGTGAGCAGAGGATTGAGCTCGTGGGCCCTGAGACCTCATCGACGCACCGCCGGTGAACTCCGCTCATGATTTATCAAGTCTTAACGTGACAGGGCCAATTCGCTGGTTCAGGGCTCGGTTCATAGGTTTACGTCTTAAATCCACGTCCTCCGTTGTGATTAGGATAGATTAATATGGAGTGTTTAAACCAGAGATACCAGAGAAAAAGCACACAGGTGAGGTTAAACAACTTCTTTTGTGTTGCAGTTGTTGAAATGAACATGAAATCCAGACACAAAAACACTTTGTACTTCAATAAGCTCATAAAGAAATCAATATTACAGAGAAGACGCCTCATAATCAATCATTTATTAATCATTCACACAAAAAAATGGTTTAATACACAACATATATCAGTTAACAGTCAACGCCATTCAGTCGCTCTTAAAGTAGCAGTTTTTCTATGGGAGTTCTGCTTTGCAACAACATCAACACCAACAGTTTACAACTGATTACAGACTAATAACCACAGACAGCTCAGCTCCTGTTGAGATGGTTGATCTTTTAACCTGGATGTCTGCTGTATGTGCTGCGGCTCTGGTTTTAGTGTTTTATCGAGCGCAGACACTTTAAATTCTTTCATTTAATTTTCATTGGTGCAGAGTCCCCAGGGCAAAGTTCATAACATAAGATGTTGACGTGCCACATACAGATACAAATAATGTAAACCTCTTAAAAGATGAATATAGAGATTTTACTTTGTTTTGTTTTATTAGTAAAATGCAATTAAAAGTTCAGATCAGTGGTGATTCATAACGATGAAGGAGATGGAAAGACGTGTGCACGCCATCCAATTACTCTAATTTGGCAGAAGCAGCATATTTACAAAGCATTTGTACAATTTTACAGTGTGTGAAGCTTAAAGCTGCACAGATCAATACTTTTCTATTAATAATTGATCAAATGACCATGTGTCATTTTAAAGGGTCGGTCATAGTAACAAGTAACAACGCTGCAGTGACAGAGCTATGTGGCTTATTTTCAGTTCTGCTTTTTGCCTCATCACTCTCATAAACTTTGTTGCGTACCGTACAGCTGAGTGTCCACGACCTGTCCGGCAATCAAACGCCAAACAGACAAAGTTAGCATTTAGCTCGTGCACAGCGTGGAGCGTTTAGCAGCTATAAAAACTGATATTTCCCTGAGGAGCCGCTGGAGGCTGAAACACAGCTAATATTGGACTAATGAATATTGGACTTCCATTCATTAGGTGGCCAGAAACACAAGTCCAAATGAATGCTAATGTTGCTCTGCATCTGAGGGATGAGCACACAGGAAACTGCTTGCTGATACGCGAACTCTTCCATCCCGCAGAGTCGACAGAAAGTCAGTGGATTCTGTTCGGATGAAATCTTCTCAGGTGGTGTCATAGATCTGTATCTTTCTGTCACTTGGATAACAATGGATGCCGACTGAATTTAGAGCCACCAGCTAACCTGTTAAGGTCATGTCTTTGGACCGTGGGAGGAAGCCGGAGAACCCGGAGAGAACCACGTGGACACTGGGAGAACATCCAAACTCCACACAGGAAGGCCCAGCCAAGGTTCAAACCAGGGGCGACAGTTCCCGCACCACTGCACCACCGTGCCAGTACAATGGATGCTGTTTCTGAATCTTTCTATTTTGGATCTCAGAGAAATGACTGTTTTCTTATGAACAATGCAGCCAGGAGGAAGTGGTGGGCAGATCGATCCAAATATCAATAGTATCGATACTAGGTCGGTATTGGTATCGGATCGATACTAGCCTGGTGAGATCGATCCTTTACTTTAAGTTCTGCTCTTGTTTGCAATGCTGCGGTTTCGGCAAAACAGGAAACAGCCAGGTCACAGAGCCGGCACGCTTTGCTCCCCATCCCCTCTCTTGTGTTTAGATGTTGATCTCACGTGACTTAGACGTGCAAAGCAAACAAACAAGCAAGTTGCCCGGCTCAGGTTCATCAGCACACACAGCGCATGCTTAATTTTAATTCTAAACTTTGTCCTAATTCTGTTTTGGGTTTTAACTATTTAATAATAAAAAAGGAAACATCACAAAAAACACTCAAGGTCATGAAAATTAATTAAGATGCAGCAATTCAATGACGCATCCGCCTTATTCATTGATCCGTATCAGTATCGGCGATACTGGCCCGTATTTACGTTGTAAATACCAAAATATGCAGTATCGCACTATCAGGAGGCATAAATAGTTCTAGTTTAATGTGTCGTGATTTGAGTCCTTCTTTTCTCTTTTATTTTGAAAAATGACATAGCCGTTCAAAAACAGGATCAGTATCAGTAATGTTAAAAATTGTAGCAAAAAAAATATTGTTATGATATCAAATTGAAAAATCAGTTTGGTCACACAGCCACAGGCATCTCCATCTGGAACTGAATGTAATCAGACAAAGACAGAGGTGGGAATCCAAATTTAGACTCAGGAGCAGCTAGTTAACAGTTTCAAACATGCGCAGATATCAGAGCATAGATGTGTTCACGTGCAGAACGCCTCGCATAACCGAACACAAACGTCTCAGCACAGACACTTCCTCAGCATAGAAGCCCCTCTGTGATCGCGCTTGTATATACGTGTCTGCAGTGAGATTTGTTTTTGATGCTGAAGCGCTTTTATAATTGGCGGAGATAAGCGATACTTAACATCTCCTAAATATTCACTCATGCACACATACACCATTACAATAACACACAGCATTAGAATATTAGGTTTACAGCCCAGTCATTTGTCAAAGGGCTCTTTAGGGGCTGTAAAACTGTCTGAGTGTGGGGATTTGTCATCACCACAAAGCCCTGCTCCTTCCATTAGTCATAAAATATATAGAGAGGCAAATACAGGCTGTGATGAAGACGCAGCAGCGAGACGGAGGGAGATAAAATGTGTGTGTGTGTGTGTGTGTGTGTGTGTGTGTGTGTGTCTCACAGGCAGCTACACTGATGCTAAGTCGCTCACTGAAGTTTTGTGGTTTCTTTATGACGAACACAGAGACAGAGACCGAAGAGGAAATAAAATGGGAAGACAGAGAAGGGACTGTGTGAAGTTTATACTGTACATCCTCAGCTCTATTTCAAGTCTTTGTGCATGAGTGTGTGTGTGTGCGTGCATGCGTGCGTGTGTGTGTGTGTGTGTGTCCGCCCTTTGTTGAAAGCAGTAATTTCCCATTTTCAATATCCTGTTCTATTTCATTCTGTTCAATTGTGTTCCCTTCAACGTCTTCACACACACACGCACACACACACACACACATATATATAGACAGTGTTTCTATGAAGAAAGATGGCGCCATTGAAGATGATGACAACTCCCATCTGACATTTACTAACCTTTTGAGCAGAGAGATGGTGATGGAAGAGGGAAAGAGAAAAGGAGGAGAGGGGATGGACAGATGAGAGGGAGGGAAGCAGGAGGAGGGTGTATGCGTGGCGTTCCTGTTTTCTATTCCTTTCACCGTCACATTGTGCTCGGCTCTCCACAAAAAGCTTTTGTTGCCGTCTGCACCTTTTTTCAGACTTAAAGCGTGCGTTTTTGTTTTTTTTTTGGACTCAAAGCCTTCAATTTTTTTTTACTGACTTTTTTTATTTATTTGGCAGATGTGGCATTCTGCAGCTTTGTGTGTGTGTTTGTGCGATGGTGTTTAGTCATAACTGATTGGACTCGGTTAAATGGACGCCAGCTTTTTGGCTGATAGTGGAAGACACGAGGAAGCAAAAATCTGAAGAAATAATGAAAGTTAATTACAGACAGCAGACAGGAGGATATGGATTCCAACCAAATTGAGTCAAATATCCAGGTCTGTATATTTGTTCATTGGTTTCTTTCATTTAGTTCCCATCTAATCTGTCTGAACAAATAAAACGAACGCATTGGTCAATCACTGACATGCTTAAATCAGAATTAGGTTCACTGACAATTTTTGCTGGGAAAAAGCCCTTGACTTTGGCAGTTGGTAGCAGCAGTGAACCAGATGGTGATGATGGAGGAGGTGAGGATGGACTCAATGATGGAGGTGTAGAGGTGCACCATCATTGTCTTTGGCAGGTTGAACTTCGTCGGCTGCCACGGGAAGCGGAATGACTCCACAACTCAACTTGGGAGTCACGCAAGGCGATGGGGACAGGTGACAGGTTCACAACCATCTCTGCTGTCTTAAGAGCATAGAGCAGCAACTTTTGTAGACAGACTCATCCGCATTGGAGATGAGTCCAATGAGGGTGGTGTCGTCTGCAAACTTCAGAAGCTTTGCGGATGACTCTCCAGGTGGGATCCAGTGCTGATGGTCTGGAAGTCAGAGACATGTTTTCCAGGCTTCACATGCTGCTTCCTGTGAAACAGGAAGTCAGGATGATAGTACTGAAGGCAGAGCTGAAGACCACAAATAAGATTCAGGTGAAACATCCATAAGGAGTCCAGGTGCTGGAGGATGAAGTGGAGGGGCCATGTCATTGTCTACAGAACTGCTGGCTCTGTAGGCAAACTGCAGAGGTTCCAGAAGTGGGTCTATGACGGCGAAGATGTTCAAAAGACTTCATTACCAGAGTTCAGGATGGTGGTTCTTTAGTCAAACTGCTCCACAGTCATCCTGAAATATCTCTGAAACCAGCCGCTATCCAACTTTGATTTGGTTTATTTCTTGTACCCAGCTTCTATGTCAGTGTCTGGCATGCAGTTTGTACTCCAAAATAGTGATACCAAGAAGTTTCCTTTGGTTTGTTTCCTTGAGAGAGTATTTTCTCTTTAGAGCGAATAAACACTCCTACCATCCCCAACATTGCTAAATACAGATCTAAATGTCTCGGTTCCTGCATGCTTCTTGATTTAACTTAACTGTCTGAGTGTGGCTGTGAACCAGGGTTCGTCATTGTTGGAACTCACCCTGGTGCATGAAGGTGTACAGCAGTCCTCGCAGAAGGTGATGGATCACGTCACAGCCTATGTTGTGCCTACATCACAGTCAGTACAGTCCAAGATCATCCACAGCTTCACTGATCCACTTCTTTGTTGCCCTCACAACAGGTTTCTGCCTGTATGCAGTAATCAGGTGGACCATGACGTGTCTCGGTGCGGCGTGGAGGAACGGCGTGATAGGCACTGCTGATTGTAAATATCCTTTTTCCTGCTCAGGCATTTAATAAGCAGCCTGGCCGATGAAAATGACCAATGTTGACATTTTACAGACAAGTAACCTTTTGCAGCCGTGCAAACGTTGACTTTGAGAAGCAAAGGTAAGTAGCATGACTTTGCTAGAACCTCCATGGGAGGAAATTGAGTGAAGCTATAAAGTCCATCACTGCCTTTACTTAAACAGGTAAATTAACATGTCAAGTTATTGACTTAACTTCCCTGTTTGTCTCAGCTTTCATGACCTTTTTCTTTATCCGCTCCCTCTACCCAATCGTTTATATACATCCATTCATTCTATTCATCTGTCATATATGAACCTGCCCCAACAATCTTCTAGTTCTTGAGCTGGGTATGAATGATTTGTAGTCATGTGGACCTGTCCATCAACTGCCATGTAACACTTTACAAATGCTACTTAGGAAAAAGAATCTGCAGACATGCGAGCTGCTGAGAGACACGGCAGTGCTTCGAGTTAAATTCACCGCTAGTGTGGCTGAATACATAACATTTAATCCAAAGATGTTCCATAATGGATCACGCAATTCAACCGCAAATGTGTGATTCCCCCTCCATTTGGAAGTTATACACACATATGGATTCGATCCTGAACAGTACTGTACATCCAGCCATTCCTCTGTCTGAGCCAGTAACGTAACAGCAAATACCATAATCCTTCCTATCAATTCCTCGTGCGCTGTAATGGCTTGTCCAAGTTAACAACCATCACTGGGGGATTCAAACTTGAACAAAGGGTCAATTGGAATAAAGAGAAGGTAAGAGGAGGGAGTGAGCGAATAGATGAGGAGGAGTAAAGGACAGCAGAGAGACGGGTCTGTGTACACAAGAGGGGGAATGATTAATATGATCTGGTGATGAATAATGATATGGTTCTGATATCTTGGTTTGTTAATAATTGAGCAGAGCATGCTGGAGTGCAGACAGCACATACTAATAAAGCTACTGGAGGTGACCTAGCCTAAAGAAAAAACATGGTAAAACACACATACAGTACAACGCACAAACAATTTCTGAATAATAAACATGTCATTATAATATTTAAAGCTTATAGTTTTGGGCCACTTGGGGGCAGCAGAGCAAGCTGAAAAGAGACATTTCGATATAAAAAGTTTTTAAAGCTAATGTCTTGGTGTATTGGTGTGTGCAACTTTCACATTGCATGTAGTTACTCTCTATAATATTTATTCTAAGATATTGATAAGCAGTCCAGTTGCTC
Organism: Larimichthys crocea; assembly: GCF_000972845.2. Classification (NCBI taxonomy): domain Eukaryota; kingdom Metazoa; phylum Chordata; class Actinopteri; family Sciaenidae; genus Larimichthys; species Larimichthys crocea. Next base: position 9,276,373 of record NC_040031.1, read on the forward strand.
ACCTGGTAGATCCATGTATTAAAGGCTGAGTCTGTTAGGCTCCGCCAGTTCGTCGTCGTATTTTTCGTGGTAACTGTATTCGTACCGGATGTCAAGAAACTATCTTGGAAGATTCTTTGTTGTAGTTTTTTTGGGGGGGACTCCTGCTTCTTTTTGGCTGTTCATCTGTTTTTGTCTCCTGCCCTGCGAGCCACGCTCAGCCTACCCTCGCCTGCTCGCCTGTCCTCCTTGTCCTGCCCAGAAGTTTGCCCCCGGACTCCTCCTGTCTTGTCTGTTCGTGTTTTGTCTTGGCAATAAAAGCTTTCAAAGTCAGCTCCTGGTTTGGTCTGCAGAGTCCTCACTGCAGCACCTTTTGCTTGATGTCATTTCCTTTCTCTCCCCATTTCCTGTTTGTCTTTGGTTGTACTAAAACTAAATGGCCAAATAATAATTTAAAAAAAAACATTGATAAGTGGAGCTTTAAAGAGCTTGAATGGTTTTGTTTAGACAAAGGTGGACGGGTTTTCTTTTACCCCACTTTGTGAGACTATGTAGAAGTCTATAATACAGCCTTAAATAAATGAATAATAATCTAGAACTGCTTTATTAAATACAGCCAGCTTTTCATGTATTTAATTGAATAACAATGCCCAATGGCGTTCTCTGTGACAAATTCAAAGATGAAACACGTTAAAGTGGATTGACGACGTGGCGTGATGGGATTTCTTGAACACACATTAATGCAAATTGGATCCTGTAATTAAAAACCTTTAAACACATTAATTTCATTCTCTTTCCTTTGCACAATCCTCCGTGTGAACGTTAAGCAGTTAATAAGTTTTGATTTCTGGTTTTGGCTCAGCACTCAGTGACAAACCATAAACTGCTGTTATCTTGTTCCAGTAGATACGGTGTTGATATAACATCAGAGGAACAAAGGCTTTGTCTCTTTCTCATTGTGATTAATTTCAAAGTTTCATGCCACTGAACACTGTTCACCGGCTCAGCATTAGCAAACATATTAATTCAGTCCTTATTATCATGAATCCAACTGCATTCATTACTAAGTATGTACATAAAGGTGGGAAGGAAGCATAGCATGGTTTATGCACTAAGGCTATAAATATTATTTTGCACTTCCCAGGTGTACAACAGCAACATCATGACAGTTAAACAGACACCTGTAATCCTGTTTCTCAGCTTCAGGCGATGCCGGTGGCAGCAGCGTGTACTGCTACTGACTATATCGCTTTGTTCTGAAGCATTTTCCACACACACACAGAAAACACCATTCAGCAGACACAGGTTTGTCTTTTATTCATTCTCTCTAACAATGGCAGGCCACAAATATTCAACCTCATATTCACAGTGAATTCCCAACACACTCCCGCTCACAACCAGAAACAGCCAACGGGGACACGTCCTTACAGAGAACAAACATGGGAATACAACATGATCTTTGGCAAGCAACAATTTCATATTACTCCTGCTAGTTGTGGTAACATGGATGCATGGGATTGCCAGGAGGATACTCACATGTCCTTTGCATGTTTTCCCCAATGACACTGCAACCTTCTCTCGAGTCTTACGGGTAAGAAAATGTGTAGTTAATGAGGAAAAACATGAAGCTGCTGTCAGTGACTTAATCTATTGGCGACACATTACCAAGTCCATTAACTGCATATTTAGAAACACCCAATCCAAGAAAAATTACCAAATCTGAGCAAGTAAACAAAGTCCAAGTCGCGTACCAACACAAAGTCGCAGCCGTGACATGAAAGGGACGTACCCGATGGGGTTTTGGGGTAAGTGTTGGAAGTAAGAGGCAACGTCACATCGCAGAGCGAGTACTCAGAAGAAGTACTTTATTAATCCCTTTATTTACATTATTAATTAAAGGGAAATTGTGACCCGTGACCAAATGTGTCCCCTATACCTACGTACAGCGGGTGTCAGGGTTGATTACTCAAACCTGGAGTTTTCAAACTGTTTCAGATCAGACATGGTTCATGTCCTCTAAGAAACCAAATGTCAGCTGCTTTGATTTATTTAATTTATCTTTGGTGAATGCACTGCACCCAAAAACTGTATATAGTCATGTTATATGTACGCAGATTGAAGAAACCAGGTTGCAGGTTGTGAAAAAAAAAGGACGTGCAGAGTTGAGAGTTGAGCGTGTGGGCCAGTGTCATCTAAACTGCTGCATTCTCTCTTATTAACCTGCAGTAAAAAACAGACCTTATTTGATCAAAGTAATGAATTCTAGGCACTGAATAAAGCTTCAATCCTTGGAGGAACATTTATTATTTTTACAGTTCAATGAGAGCAATATTTTGTTGTTTGAGTGAGAGATTTTGAAAAAAAAGAGAGCCTCATTTTGGGCACTGCAGTGGATGGGGTAAGTTAATGATATAGCACCACTGTCCAATTTCATCCTCTTAAAGCACCGGGCTCATTCTGGCTACTAAGAAAGATGAAAACCTTCGAGTTAAATGTAATAAACAAAGTGCTTTTCAATAAACTAATTTATTCTAGATAAAAAAAATGTTCACGCATTCTTAACGCTTTGTCCACAAGCAGCAATCAGATGAAATCAAGCCCATCTCTACGTAACACTTGAAATATTAAATCAACATTTTGGGGAATACACTTAATCACTCACTTTCCAAGAAGTTTTATTGATAACACTCATATTTGTGTATTATACAACAACTAGAGGAGGTTGGTCTGTTTGGTTTGATTTGGTCTTTTCTGACAGAGCCTCCCAGGATTTACTGCAACACATATGAAACTGTGCCTTCTTCTCATGGTATCCACATTTCATCAGGCTTAACATTGTGTTGTCATGCTAATTACAGATTCCTGTCATGATATTGTGTGTTCTGTGTATCATAAGAGCTGCCTGTCTGTCTATGTACTGCAGGAGCTGTTTGTATCTGCATATTCTTTCACTGCTTTTATTGTTGATTGCTTTTATCCTTGACATCTGTGTCTTCAATTACTGTCTGTCCGGGGAATGCAGATGAAAATTTGCCTTTCTGGCTAACGCAGGCATTTCAGAAATATTATTGTCAAATAAAGTAATAAACTATCCGTCCATTGGCATCTCTGGTACTGTTTTTAATTGGTTCAAATCTTATCTCAATGACAGAGAGAGACTTTTTTGATTTGTGTTCATCAAATAGCTATAAAATCAATTGTGGTGTTCCCCAGGGCTCAATTTTAGGACCTACTCTTTTAAAACTTTACATGCTGCCGCTTAGGGACGTCATCAGGAGACTCAGCATTAATTTCCACAGCTACGCAGATGACTGGCCGCTCTACATTGCCGTGTCTCCTGATGATTCAAAGCCACTTTTTAACTGCATCTTAGACATAAAGTTATGAAAATTTTACAGCTCAACCAGGACGAAACTGAAGTTTTAATTATTAGTACTGAAGCACAGTGGGAGAAACTAAATATCAAACTACAAGCACAGAGTTTAAAACCTTGTCAACAAGTAAAACATTATTGATTCTGATAACTTTGAACCCCATATTAAAACTAAAACTGCTTTTTATTATCTTAAGCCAAAGTATATCTGTCTCTTGTCAACACAGAGACATTAATGCATGCTTTAGGTGCTCACCACTCCACCACTGTGCCACCAAGCAATAAAGTTTGGACCTTTGGACCTGAAAGGAGGTTAGTCTATCCTCAGGTAAAGACCAAAACAGGTTGCCTAGTTGTATCCAAAGTTTAAAAATACATACATATCATAGCAGATCTGAAACTCAGTGAGCTGTGCCTTGTTTGCATACTCGTGGTGGATTGCTTTGTAACAGGTGTTCTGTACCGTACGTGAGTGATGCAAGCGTCTGATCAGCGTCTGCTGAGCCTTTAAAGGCGTTTTTTTTGTTTCTCCAGCAGGACTTCCTGCATCTCATTTCATCATCTCGTCACGTTAAACAACACACCGCCATCAACGCAGTGCTGTGTTGTTTTCATGCAGACTGAATCCCTCTTAATTCTTTTAAGTCGTTAAGTTAGTTCTGTCACACATTCCCTGCTGGAGCCGCACCGATCCGTTTTCCTAAAATGTACCCATGAGACAGTTGGGATGTTTGCCTGAAGTGCCTTGCTGGAGTGTACTTTGATAGCACTTGTTGGACCACAGGACATGCATTGCTCACTCATGCATTATAGCAGCAAGCAAGAGGAAGCGTGAGCCGGAACAATCTGGGAGCGGGATAAATGTTTAATTTATGAAAATCAGCTGGATGTTTTAACCGCGTGCGCTTGCACCAACTTAATACTTCAGTGGCTATCTTCTGTTTATAGTAACAACAGATGCACACACACACACACACACATGCACACACACACATGCATGCACACGCAAACACATTTGGGATGTTGTGGCTATGCCTGAATGCAGCTCTTCAGTGTTGCTGCTTTAATAATCAGTTTTAATGAGCATCACTCGCTGTTATTCCCTTCAGCATGATTCTCTCTCTCTCTGCATCTGTCTGTCTCTCTGTCTCTCTCACACACACACACACACACACACACACACACACACACACACACACACACACGCGCACGCACGCACGCACACACACACACACACACACACACCCCAGATCCCTCTATTCCCTTTAGTTTGAAGCTCAATTAATGCCCCGTTTCATATCTGCTATACTCAAACACCCCCTGGGTCTCAACCCAACAACACACACACACACACACACACACACACACACACACACACTGGGATATTTTGTCATATTTTGCTTGTTTAAATTAATTTCTGGTATCTATGCATGGGTAGCCATGTGTGTTTGTGTTTGTGTTCGTCTGTGCACTTCATTACTTTGCTCACGCGTCACACGGAAGCGGAAAGAAAAATAAAAAATGATCTTAACCTTTTCGTAGTACTCGTTTTGAGTTTTTTCCAGCCGCGGACTCAGTGTGTGTTCTTGACGTGCACGTTAGTCTTCTTCTCGTCACAGCTGGAAACATCCTCATCATGTTGTCACGAGCTCTGTTACCGTCACCGGGTTGATAAACAGACCGGACCCGGTGGATACACGGCAACATTAATACATCTTCTCCACGACCTTTGACTTTTATAAACAAGACGCCGATGGGTATGCAAAACCTGTTTCCATTGATTAAATGCTGTCTGAGAGATGTTTGTTCAGAGACAAGAAGGTGGCAGGTTGAATTATTGAAAAGAGATGAATGCTTTCTTACATTTCTTTAAAGCGATACAAATGTAGATGGGTGCCTGAACGAGGAATAAAGCTGCTAACTCTCCTTTTAAACACATTACTACAGAATGAATTAGAATCCACAGCGTTCACATAAAACTTTTATTCTGTCTCTCTGTTCTGCATTGTTTTGTTTTTTTTGTCTGAATTAAATTTTAATGCCACCTCAGTCTGAACAACAAAACATTTTATACTTGGAAGTGAAAGAATGTGAGCATGTGTCATGTTTCTGTCCAAAGATCAGAAAACGTTAAGCTGAGTGCGGATCAAACAGAGACGCCTGACAGCCGCGTCATCGCCTTTGTTAAACTTTGCTGCTGAACTTCATGTCTAATCCACGTGAGCGTCAACACAAAACAAGTGGCGGTTGCACATCCGTCCACTGGACCACACATCTCCATCCATACATTTATGACTTTAAATAATAGACGTCATATTGTTATACTATAATGCCAAATTTACTTGCAGTGACATCACTGAAACATGGACCTAGTATCCATCTCTGGGCACGGCCATCCAGAGGTGAGGCTGGCTGCTCAAACCAGGAATCTGTGATGGCACCCACCTGTCAATCAAAGCGACTGAAAGTCGTATTGATATTCTCATCTAACTCTAAACTAACTGTGTTTTCATAAAATATCAGTTATTGCTTTGAACTTTGAAAAAAATCCTTGAAATTAGCCCATACAACCACAGTATCCACACATTCTACTGTACAATCAGAACACAGCAGGACAGATACAGTGCAGGATGTACAGTGCATCTGCAGGATGGGGAACATTTCCAAAACACTGCGTGATTCCACATACCTCACCCTGCGTGTGCACTTTAATTAGATCTTGTACATCTTGCTCACGCTCTACAAAACAGGTACACAAACTTCTTTCTAGGATTCTTCTACAGTGCGTATAAGCTGTAACTCCGTGTTCTGCACAGCACAGACGGAGACATCCAGTGTTAAATTTGACAATTGTGATTTATCCTTGAACATGTTAGTCATTCTTTGGCATGTTAATTCTGGACTAAATAAACTTTACTAATAAACAAACTAAACTTTGATTGAACTTGGTTTCACAGAGTTTGGCTCCAGCTCCAGTTGTAGGACTCCAAACTGGATTAATACATGGAAATTAGTTTGAAAGAGAAACAGGTATTACTGAGAATATTTTGAATGTACAAAATGAAGCACGAGGTGTTTAAAGAAATTGTTCGACATTTTAGAAAACAGATTTGTAAGGATACAGTTGGTTAGCTTAGCACCAAGACTGAAAAAGGGGGAAGGACATGTTATAAATAATGAAGCCTTAACATCAGGTGAACAGGTGAGTTCAATAAAATTTCATTCTCAGTACAGCTGACATGAAGTTGGGCCTTATGATGGACTTGATCTGTAGCCAGCCTCAAGTGGCCACTCGAGGAACTGCGATTTTTGACATCCTGTCACAGCCGCGGAGGTTTCCGCTCTTGGCTGAGATCAGAAACTTTAACTTGGAGTTTCCTCTGGCCTGACAAATACTTTGAGCGAAGCTAACTGCTTCTGGCTGAAGTTTCATATTTAATGGACAAATATGAGAGCAGCATCTTCTTATTTAACTCTCCACAAGAAAAAAGTTTATTTCCCAAAGTGTCAAACTATTCCTTTAGGCTTGATGTTATTTCATTTCCAAAAAACGGAGAGCTGTAGGAGCAGGTAGCAGACTTATTAATACTTGTCCAGACTCTCTCAGCCCAGTGCACGCAGCTCTCGCTGACATGTTTACATCTGCTGCATGACAGCCTCAGTTAACTACCTCAGCCTCTCATGTATTGATTGACACGATTTACAGGATTACGTGTTAATTATCAGCTTCAAGTCAGTGTTTTGGGGATGTTTCTAACTTAATGGACTTGTAATAATTAAACTCACGCAGCTCTATCTGATTTCTAATTGTTTGGTTCTTCATTTAAGTAACATATTTGACCTTTTTAAACCTGCTTGTGATTTATCATGTGTGGCCCTGCAGCAGATAACTGCTGCACAAATGTAGTGAATAATTTGTTTATTGTTGATGAAAGAACTCTGCAATCAAACAGCAAATAAATGAACGTCACTTTTATCCGTTTATTCTTAATCACTGTTACTGTGTCAAGTAAAACTTGTTTGTCTGTACCAACAAGTAAAAGTCATTTGCAGACCATAAACTTACTCATTTAAAATGTAGCAGTTCCACCATCTACGGTCATGAGCTTTGGGTAGTGACCGAAACAACGAGATAAGCAGATACAAGTGGCCGAAATGAGCTTCCTCCGTCGGGTGGCCGGTCTCAGCCTCAGAGATATAGGGTGAGGAGCTTGGACTTCCTGAAGGAGCTGCTGCCAGTTTGGTGGTTTGGGCCTCTGATGCCTCCTGGGCGTCTCCCTTTGGAGGTATATCTTGGATCCATAGCTGAATTTCAATGGCTTGTGCAAAACTTTGAACATAACTTTGAACTTCATTACTTCACGTGGCCAGTATAACACTTAAAAGACCATTCACCATTTCTTCAAGGCAACAGATGCCTGAAAGTTCCTGAAGATTCCTGGAAATAATGATACGATATGATACGATACACAAGGTGTGTACGGAATCACTCAAATAAGAAAAATGTAGAAGAAAATCTTGCTGAAAAAGTCGTTAAATCATGTTTGGTGGTAAAGAGAGTGACAGCTGTTGGAATGAAGGACCTGCAGCAGCGTCCTTCTTACATGGTGGGAGCATCAGTCTGTAATATGACTTTTGTTTAACATTGTTGAATATTTGGCATCTAGTACTAACTGCCTCATGGTCTCGAGTCATTGCAGAGGAAGGACTAATGACTTCATATCTTTAATTAAGGAAATCTGCATCTAGATATGGATTTCACACACGTGTTCAAACAACAACACAAGGTTGTGCAGAATTATGACACAGATATCGGCTGCTTTTATTATTTGACACACGTCCAGCTGGTTTAAATGTTTAATTCTGACTAAATATAAAATCAGAAGTTGAAGTGTATTCATTGATTTATGACCACCGACATCTCAGACCTCATGAATTAGTAACAGTTTGCTATAAGCAACGAGCTCCTGTCATCATCCCTTCAAATCATGTGTTTAACATGTGCACACACAGAAATACACATACGTATTTGCTCAGTGTGTGTGTGTGTGTGTGTGTGTGTGTGTGTGTGTGTGTGGTTAATCACAGGACAAAGCGGTTCACCCTCCTTCACCTCCTCTCTCTTCTTCTTCAGTCTTGGCTCACTTGGGAGGCACCTGTAGGCAGAGATTGACAGGTAGCTGTAGTTTTGTTCGTGTGTGTGTGTGTGTGTGTGTGTGTGTGTGTGTACATACAGGTGTGTGCACACATTGTTTCCTCCGTTCCACCTGCATTGCAGCAAACACTGCATCTTGTACGTGTGTACAGTGCAATATTAAAGCAGGGAGGAGGCAGGAGGGGACAGCTACAGCCACCACCCACCACCCACCACCCCTCCTCCGCCTCTTCCAGCTCTCACTCGATAAGTGAATCTGGTAAACATGTTTGTGGTCAGTGTGAGTTGATGCGAGAGAGAACAAGAGATGTGTGTCAGCACAACATAGAATCTATGAATAAACTAATACGTCATTAAAACTTATTTCTCTTTACAAACTGGTCTGCTGAGATTCTGTATCAGGAATTCTCCACTTTGTCCCAGATGTAAATGAGCGATAAAAATCGAGGCCTCCGCTTTAGAACAGCGGGTCAATATTTTTGGAAACAGCGGATTCGACAATTAATCACGGAGAGTGAAAAAAATATAGAAAAGTGACAGAATCTGGAGAAAAGGTTCACGTGGTTCCTTCATCAGACGAGCTGAGGGGTTAAATAATATTTCATTTTGATTAAACTCTTCGAGCATGCACCATCCAAACACCACCACCACCACCACCACGTGGATTCATAAGTCTCCAGCTCTTATTATTAGATTGTCCCGTTAACTCCTCTGCTCCGTTCCGCAGCTGTAGCCCGGGACGATGAAAACAACCGTGTTTATTCTTTTTTTGTTCTTTGCAGTCGCTTTTAAAAAGCAATTTGGTCAGGATGACGGCGGAATGACAAAATCATGAGAGAAAACTCAGCGTCACGAACCCCGCCGCAAGTTTGCATCTTCACGGATTCACTCAAGCTTGTGGTAACTGAGATCCAAGTCGGCCCACGGTGAAGTTATCAGTCTGCGTATGGGTTCTGGTTTTATTGCAGCGGGCCTCTGGTCTGTGTGTCACTACGTCTAATACCTGAGTTCTGATCACAAGGTGAAACTTAATCATCACAGGAGTGTAAAGAAGTGTGTTAACAGTGAGGAAAAGATGACTATACTTTTCACCGCAGTTCATTAATTGGTGGCACGTCATGCTGTTTGCCAGTTCTGTCTCTGTTTGGGTCTCCTAGTCATTTTGAATCCGATCTTATTATACGAGGGGCTATTTCAGGCTGTGTGCTCGAGTTCCTTTCAGATTGGATCTTTTATTTTTAGTCATACTAGTGGCCGGGCACCACTTTGGTCCAGACTGAAATATTTCAACAACTAGTGGTCGGAGAAATTTTGCACAGACGTTGATAATTTTCATGGAGCACTATGAGCAAGTCGAAGTCTTTACTTATAGGTCAAGAGTGTAAGATTCAGGAGTATTTATTAATATGTTTTCAGTGTTTAATCACCTGAAAATAATTGTTGAATTGTTGTGTTCTTTTTTGAATATTTTATTTTGGAATTTTTCCAAGAACAAGCACGAGGTTATGGTTACAAACTGACAGGACAAAACAAAACCAAATCAGGACAAAAAGTCAATATCCACAAGGTGGAAACGTAGAATTAAAATAAACTCACAATAACCGGACAATGGACAATGGGGGAAAAAAAAAACCCAAAACAATCTTGCAATAATCCAAAATACAAAGAGAGACAAAAGGTAGCGTAACTGCTCATACATCATGCCAAGCCTGGCTTAAATACAGGGAAACCTGGTGTTCTGGTATATTTTCCATATAAATGAAAAATGGTTGCCATATTTTATAAAAAGTCTTACTTCTTTTCTGCATCCAACAGGTGATTTTCTCTGAGGGTACACAGCTATTGATTTCACAAAGCCACATTTTAATTGGAAGAGGGGCATCTGAGTTCCACTTTATCACAATACATTTCTTAGCAATTATCAAGAGGATTTCTGTGAGTTTCTTTGCATATTTTGTCTAAAGATTAGAGAGTCTGTGAGTTTCTTTGCATATTTTGTCTAAAGATTAGAGAGTTAGAGTTGTTGTGTTCTTGTTGTGATTGTGCATGTTGCTCCGTGACGTCACCTGACTTCCTCCTTTGCACCTGATGTACAAAGGGCCTCGTCATTTGCTGAATCACCTGATGCACATGTGTCATCACATCTTCATTACACCATGCAAATGGCTTTTTTTTAGATGACAGGTGAAGCAAAATTCATGGGGTGGTTTTGTGAGGTTACCAAACTCAAACAATGTGTCTTGAACTGAACTATGCATCACAGTCACAAACAAATGACGCGCGAAGTCGTCTAATTTGGCTTGGTCTTGTTGGTGATTTTGCAATATAAAAGTGAAATATTATCAGCATATGTTACAGTATCATGAGAAGATAAGATAAGACACATGTCAGTGGCAGACCTTTTTGTATGAGTGATTTTCTATCATAGTAATAGGAGCTTAATCTTCCCAGCGTCTACCATCTTGAATGTCTTGCCATGTGGGTGATAATGAAGAAGGTCAAACCGTCAAGCGGGGTAAAGGTCACCTCAGAGCCGACCATTTCTTTCTGTCAGAAGTATTGACAAAAGAAAATGTGCTGTCAAACTGTGGAAAGAGGCGTATTAAAACACGACTGTACGTGTGAATAAGTGAGAAAAGACAATGAACCTCACAGCGACAAACTACGTGTCTGAGATCTTTTATTTACTGGAACTGTTAAAGTCTATCACACCTACAAACTGTGAAATGAATGATATAAGCAGTGCATTTCTCTTAATTTCAGTCAGTGAAAGGTTTTAATTGGCTCGTTTCAAAAGGAACAATAGATGAAATTGCATTAGCGGGGTGCACAGAAGGTGCCAGTTTGTGTAATGTGCTGAATTTAACAGATACCTTGTACATACAGCGTTTCTGTCTTCCTGCATTGGCAGGGCTTTGATCATTCAGCTGTAATGATGATCCAAGCTGCGTCTGATGTTATTTCATGTAGCACTGTCTTTCCATCCCGACGACTGGCAGAGCGACAGCCAGGCTGGATCTACAGAACCGCTGTGGGAACATGTCGGAGCTCTCTTTAGCTGACAGTCAAATAAGTATTTGTACATTCTTATATGTAAAAAGAATGAGAGTAGCTTTGTAACCTGTGTGTCTTTGACTGTTGATCCTTGGTCTAACAATGTAGACTATGAAGTACTTAGACTGGCCAGGACAATACATTAATTTGAGAAGAACACCCCCTTTACTTTCCGTAGAATCTCATCGACTCAACTTAATACCTGTTCCCTTCCCTGTCTGTTAAACACAATGTCAAACTGTACTACATGACTGCAACGTCCTGGTCCAGACAAACCTCCAGCGGTACCAGAGCTGATTTTAGGTCAGCACAGCAGAGATACAAACCTACACAAGAGACCAGTTGTCATACAAAGGGTTGTCCGATCCCTATATCTTCAAAGTGTTGATGTGTGTGGCCATACATAGTGAATGTCAGTGTGTGCAGCGGGACAAAGGTCAATTCAAATCCAATTCCCCCTCTCTGTCTGAAGGGAAATTAAGATTGATTACAGATGATGCCATCATACAGCAGAGGTCACACCTCATGCATGTTTGCTGTTTTGTCATGAAGAGGTTCTCAGTGATGACTTTGAATATTTGATATTGTGATATGGTTACTAATCTACTGTATTCCTGTACTTCTACTACTACTTCATTAGAATGTATACTATGACTTGTTTAGTGGACGCAGAGACATACTGTATGATTCTTCTGTATTTGAGGAGCCTGGATCTATGTTGGGGAAAAAAGTGATACCTGTGGATGTATCGTAACTGTACTTAACACGCTTCTGTTACACAAGTAAATAATTAGATTCAACTCTGATACTGTGGTCCACACATCAGACAAAACTGAAACAACTGCAACCCCATCTAAGCTTTGGAACTACAGTCGTCCCTTACTATAACGCGGTTCACCTTTCACAGCCTCGCTGTTTCACAGATGTTTTTAGTGTAATTGTGCATGCTTTTTTTTACTGTACAGTATGAACGTGCATTGTGTTTGGCGTCCTGATTGGCTAAGGGACTACTGTACAAAATGCGGCACCAGGACAAAGAGGAACTGTGAAATACGCGTGAGTTACTGGTAATAATTTCTTATGTGTCATACCTTGTAGATTGATCATTAAAATTAAATTTGTTAAAAATGTTTGGGCTTGAAAACAGGTTTTGATCTTTGGTTTCATTTACTAATACAGTATTGTCTTATTTTTGTTAAATCTGCGAAAGTTTGAACTTTGAGAGTTTAAATAAGAGAGATGTGAGAAAATGTTAATGCCTGTCTGAGAAACGTGTATAAAAGTGTGTGGTTAGGGGTTTTACGGCCTTAAAACATGTAGAATAATTGTAAACAATAAAGCTGATTACTTCACGGATTTCATCTATTGCAGGTTATTTTTAGAACGTATCCCCCGTTCCCATAATTCGGCAGTTGTAATTAGTCAGGTATCACCTCTTTCGGTTAATTTTTAATTTCCAATGGCACCTCTGGACACACTTCAACAGGTCTACTGTACAACCAGTCAGAAGAATGAAACGCGCAATGTGGTGCAGTTGGTAAAAATGTAGCTTCTCCTATCAATTGCAGTGCAGCTCTTTGTTCATTTGAGATTCAGCTATCCTGGTTTTTTACCAAAATGCCTCACGGTCACGCTTCTTCTGTACAGTCGTTGTTTTAAACCCATCCCATAGGGTGAGGGTTACAGGTTGTCATTGGCCGTTACCTACAGCAGTTCCTGTTGTCGGTGTACCCGTGGATAACTGTCACTAGATTCTTTGTTACTCTGGATTAAAAGCTTCTGTTTCCTCTGATTACTGGGCAGATTCATAGACGTTTATTTGCAGTGGATGGATCAGGGATAGTTGGCGTGAGAGGTTCAGTTGTTTCCTCTTTTTATTCACTTACTCCCTGCACAGATACATTCGTGGTCAATGTCAAATTTCAGCATGCACCGGTATGCGCACACCATGTCCAAGGTCAGACAAAGCTGAAAGTCGTTTTTCTCTCGCTCGATTGTATGTCATTGTCTTTTTTTCACTCTTCCCTCCATCTTTTCCTGCATATTTCACTCTCTTTTTTGTTGTTGTCATCTCGTCCTTCCATCCTCCTTCCCTTTGTTTTCTCTGCTCATTAGGCAGCTAGCGCTCTCCACCACTCACCATTTTGCTTTCTGCCGCTCTCCCTGTGTCTCCACGTGTTTCCTTCCGTTCCCCCCTTTCATTTTTCCTGGGCAGCAGGCCGGCTGACAGCACGTGACGACGGGAGAGTGCACAGGAAGTATGAGCCCATTTCCACATTTGACCTTGTGAAAATATGAAACATCTCTATCCATCGCTCTTCCCTCCCTCCTATTCTTCCCTCTTTTGTGTCTCTCTCTCATTCTGAGTCTGTCGTCCTCTGTTCATATTTTCTTTCCTCCGTCCTTATGTCTGTACCTCTCTGTTTCTATCACTCTCTTCCCTCACACCTCCCTCCCTCCTTCCTTCCTTCTTCCCTCTTTCTCCCCCTCTGCCAGCTTCCCTCCCTCCTTCCTCTCTTCTCCCTCTCCAAGTGATGGAGGTGTGTTTTTATAGGAAGTGACAGTGTAAAGAGCTGTATAAAGGTTACAGTGGCTTCCTCTATGACACAGCCATATTACTTATCACACTCATGCTGTCTCTTACACACACACACACACACACATGGATATATTTTCTCCCTGGGCACTTTGCTGCATCCTGGGACACCTAATAGAAGAAGCAAAGGATTCTTCTTTCTCTCTCTCACACACAGCCAATGAAAGTACATACATATACAGCCACCCCCCATAGAGTGACAAGAAAATTAACAATAACAAAATGGTCAACGAGTTCATTATTGTCGTGCAGATGTCACATCAGCTCCCTCTGCAACTCAACTCAACTTTATTTGTTTATATAGCACCTTTCATACTGACTCGTAGCCCAAAGTGCTTCACAGAACAGAGTAAAAACAGAAATAGACAATAGAGCAGTTTCATAAAAAACTAGAAATTAACATGAAACTACAACAATAAAACAAATAAGAAAAGAACCTATAGGATAAAAAGCATAATTTAAGAACAGTTGCAGTAAAAGTAGATATGACCTGTACAGTAAATAAGCACCAGAGATAAAAGTAACGGGGAGGGATCAGGACATAAAAATTCAGTAGTGAATTCTGTAACCTCTGTTTGCTCGTTTTGAACTGAAATAACTAATCAAAGCAAACGAAATTAGTCAAGAAACTGTAAGCCAATGAGAAAGTTCAGTTGACTTATGTCGTAGGGTTTCAGGGTTATGGATTATCGCATTGACTCCTGACTTCCTGTGCTGTCCAACGTCTCGCACAGTTTTGGATAGCGAACCAAATCAATCAATCAAACTTTATTTGTGTAGCACTTTTAATACAAAACATGTAACACAAAGTGATTCACACAATGAAACCCCAATACCTACCGCCCACCCCCAACTCCAACCCCAACCCCAAAAGGTAATGCACGGGCCATTGCAATCAACCAAATAACCCTATATTGGGTGTACCGTCATTGTATCCCCCATATTGTGAAGACAGACAAATTGAACTTGAGTGGTTAGGGTTAGGGTAATGTATCTCAGGGAGGATGGTATGTAAGGAATTGTACATCGGAGATGAGGGTTCTAGTGATTAGGGGTAGGCAAGGGGTTGGGATTATGGGGTAAGGATTGTTAATCTTGGGAAGGATGTAAGGCATTAAAGTCTGAAATGAGGGTACAAGTGGTTTGGGTTAGGCAAGGGGTCAGGACAGTTAGGGTTAGGCTAGTATCTCCTGGGGAAGATGGTATGTCTGAAGTAAGGCATCGGGGCTCAGAAATGAGGGTACAAGTGGTTAAGATTAGGGTTAGGGATTATCTTGGATGTTTAGACCAAACACAACATAACAAAAAAACTACATTAAACCTCTAAAGTTCACAATAGAGAAAAAATAGCAGTGGGTGAACAGTCTTTTGCTCTGCCCAGGACCAGCGGGAAGAAGTGGCCCTGTGTCCCTCCTCTGTGTGAGGTTCCCTCAGATCTGTTGGATACCATCACAGGAGTCATTAGTCTGACCCCTCACACGAGACCAGATTACCCTGGCTGTTGCTAAAAGTAGCACAAGGCTCCTGGTGGCATTATTGCAACAATAACAGGAGGCTGTTATTCTGTTTAGAGACGCTGTAGCCATGAGAGAGCTGACACACAAAGCAAAGCTACAGGAGAACAAAATACCTGGCCTGCTGCAACAGTGACCCTGCTGGCACAAGCGGCACGAAGATGGATTGAAGTCCAGTACAGAAGACGACTTTAAAACAAGGGTCATTATCGTACAGTCACTTTTATTGGCTTCCTACGGCGCAGGGTTGTAAATTCTCAGCAGTTTTTAGTTCACGTCTGTTGGCAAGTCTTTTAAAATCATTAATTTATGATCTAGTATTGTAATAAAATGAACAATCAATCACAATCACATGACCAGTTGATGATGTGACAAACCCAAAGAGGCTGACTCTGCAGTTGTTATAGTGAACAGTAGAACTGGAGACCCAATCAGTTTAAACAGATTATAAAAACACACTCAGGAGATCTAGATGGGCCTGGAAGGTAGAAGATCCAAATGGTGCAAGGCTGGTGGCGGCAGAAAACTTGAGACAAAGCTGGATGTGGCAGGGAAATGACGGGCAGAGATCCTGAAACATTCGGAAAGTTAAAGAGATTCATGAACAAGTATCCAAACTAGCACAGGGCTGGCTGTTAAGGAGGCTAAACGACCTGTCTGGATGATTTAAACCAGTTTTGGATTGGATGATGAGCAGCAGGTGATGAGGTGACAATCAGGTGGCCAGGCCCACCAACACACAACAACAACAAGAGAGAGAAAGACCAGACGGACGCACAGAGACAGGAGGGGGAAACAACAGAGGCAGGGAGGAGGCAAAAAGCCTCGATTATAACAGCAGGTCCCCTCAGCTCTCAGAGCGTTTGAGCTGTTCTTGTACCAAACCCAATGGGTACTACCTGCACAGCACCAAACAGTCATCAGGAAAGGTTCGCGACTTGCTGGAGAACATAGAGGAGCATTTAACATCAGTACCTGTCTTCCAGTGAGCAAAGCTGGACCTGGGATCAAACACAACCTCCCAAACCAGCAGTGGTCAGTCCAGCAGTGAGTACAGTGGCCAACCGAGGTGGTTTTCTCTGATTGACTTTGGCTCCTGGCATCCAAGCCTGAGTCCGTTTAGCAGTTTGCTACTCAGCAATCTTTCCATTAGGAATGTACGTAAATCACCGCAGTACTGTAACATTATTACTTGTTGAACCAGGTCCAATCTGAACTTGTTGCCTACTAACAGCAAAATTAAATGAGTGTTTAGCTACTTTAGTAAGTAGTTAGGCTACAGCTGTCCGTGCAGGACATCAGAGGGAAATATACTGTGTATAAGTTTGACCAAAATCACTGAATGAAGTTATAAAGTTGTGCTTTTGTACAGTAAGCAGTAGGGATGTAACGATGCATCGTGACACGATTAAAAATCGGTACAAATGCGTGACGACTCGCATCGGTTGACAGAAAAAATGAATCACGATTCTTGGCGAATGGAAACCCGCACAGCGCGTGCTCTCACTGGTCAAACAGGCTTCCTGGCACGTTGCGTGAGCGTGGCGTATTTGGTCCGTCCTGCACACGACTTCAAACCCCACCGGGAGTGTTTCAGGAGCGAGCGCTTAGCCCGCCAGACTTTGTTTACTTGCTCAGATTTGGACATTTTCCCGGTGTTTCCCTTCTAAACATGCTTCTACATGTATAAATATGCTACGTAGTTAGTTAGTTTCGCTTTTGTCTGTTTTTGAGACCGGCAGTTTGCACGGGGTATTTTATTTTGAAAATCCACCGGATTCTCTTTGCTCAAGGTGCTCTGTGGAAATTGATGCATGCTGCTCGCAAGTTTTAATGTTTTTATTTTATTGTTATGTACAAAACTTACCAGTCACATTGGCTGGTGATCAAAAAAGTTAATTTAGAGCCCTGGTTACGCCCCCTCGTGAACGAAAACTGCACATCACACCAGTTAACAGCAGTTTACTGTGAGATTGTTTCTAAAGAAAGCAGATATTTGTCATGTGTTTTGTTGTTTAAGATGTAAGTTGCACTTTTTATAAGAGAACACAAACTGTTTGAGAGTTTCTGTAAAGAAAGATTTTTTTCTGTAAAGAAAGATTTTTTTCCTACAAATAAAAAGTATAATAAATATAATAATTTAATTTGGTCATAATTTGTCTGTAGCTCATTTTGATTTAAAAAAAAAACGTGAAAAAATTGTATCGTGAAGAAAAAATCGTGACTCGAATCGAGTCGTGAGTTAAGTGTATCGTTACATCCCTAGTAAGCAGTAAGGCCCGGCTCATAGACTGGATCAAACAGGAAGCACTCTGCTCTGGCGGTGTCAGAAGAGAGAAAGTGTTTCATTAGTACAAAATTAGTCACACCCAAGAGTGCAGCATGAGTCAACAACAACTTTTTTATGGTTTATCAGGAAATGACAAACTCAGAAATGATTTTTTCTGTCAGAGAGTAAAAGTGGCATACGTAAAAAAAAAATCAGTGGAGTACCTACTTAACTTGACCTGCAAAAACACTAAAGCAGGGGTCAGCGCTGGTCTCATGGTGAGATGTTGGGCTATTAGAAAACAGCTTTGACCGACTCTAACTTCTGACCGAATGGACTGCTGACGCAGGGCTTGGACCAGCTGTCTTTTTTGTCCAACATTTTTTTTAGTTTTTAGTTTTTTAGTCTTTTACAAAAGATTTACAGAAAGTAAGTGAACAACAGTGGTAAGGTCAAAAAATACACCATGCACACACACAAGCAGAAAGATGCTAGAGCCCTCCGGCTTCTCCATGTCTTGACTGTCATGTCATTCAACCTTCATGCTCACACACACACACACACTGACAGACAGCAGCGTGATCATAAAGCCTTCTTAAATATGAACAGGTCCCTATATCCACCCACTGCATGCCGCATGACTTTCCTTTGTGTATTAATGTGCACGTATGCACATTTCTTCTCATGTGTCATACATGCATGCTCTTCACGTCTTATCTAATTTCCTGCACGTTCTGTCTTTTCTAATCCTGACGTGTGAATTATTTTATTTAACTTTCTCTTTGTGTACCTGTATCTTTGAAAAATCAGCACCTGTATCCGTGTGTGTGTGTGTGTGTGTGTGTGTTCTCTATTCTCCCCCACTCCTCCTGTCAGTCATTCTCAGAGGGAGTGAAGCTTGTTTGTCAGCTGTCAGACACACACGTATGCACACACACACACACACACCTGAAATGTTCTCCCTGACACGCATAGGTGTCTCAAAGAGGCGTACACCCACATGCAGTACACGACAAACACACACATGCGTCCATATAACACTTAGAGGTGCACGCGCGAGGCTCACACTCAAGCAGCTTTTACGCCGTACGCCTCCATGTACCTCATTCGTGACGGCTTGTCGAGCGCGCTAATGGAAGAAACCCCGCAGAAAGACAGAGATATTCTTTTCTATTCAGTCTGTCAGCTACGTTTAATCCAAAGCCGCCGTCTTTGAGGGCGCTGATACTTCTAGCATTTAGGGGTCTGGTGGGAATTGGATGCATGCCTGTGATTTTACAAGTGGGTTCTTCAACAAATTGAGTTTTATAAGATGACTAGGCTGAAGATATTTTGTTTATGGTTTTCTCAGTTTGGAAGTCAATCTTTATTCATATCAAATGTGAAAAGTACGCTCGCCCCCCGTGTATTAGGAGAGATTGGATTACTTCTCAAGATGGGCTCACCTAAAGTAAAACAGCTTCTCACTTTTATTTGTTCATTTTTGTTGCCTCTTTCCGTCTTTTACCCTCCTCTCTCTCTCTCTCTCTGCGTCTTTCTCCTGTCATCATCTCCTCTTTCTTTTCCAATGTAGTGAGAAGTAATAATGGATATAGAGTCGAGCCACTGCAGTGTATGTGCTGTGTGTGTGTGTGTGTGTGTGACTTTGTTTATGTGTGAGCGATCACGTACAGGTATTTCTGTCATTGTGTGTTATGGGAAACAGAGTCTAATGTGTTTATAATTGACTCCAGCTCCAGCAGACTGGCTCAGTGGGCAACAGATGCCACAGTTGCTGCTGCCACAGGCTGTGTGCTATGTGTGTGTGTGTGTGTGTGTGTGAATACAGTATAGGTGTGCCTGTGTGTGTCTGTGCTCATAGGTGTGTATATTCACACGTGTGATTTCTCACCTGCACATAGAGCTCGATTTGCTATGCTTCCTCCTTTTGTTGTCATTAATCTAATGTGTTTCCTTGGAGCAGACTGCACACCCAAACGTCTACGGAACAACAGGAGTATGTTGCAGACTGCCTTGGATCCGGATCTGGGTTTATGTTCAGGATGCTCAAGTCAATTTTGAACACTGGCAGCCTGAACGCCTGAAAACACTTCAACTTTTTTTGTATCCAGTAGCTTTCTAAAAAGATATTGTGTCAAGATGCAATTATATTGCTCAGGACCAAGGGCACACCATGATAACACATGTGGTCAGGTAGCAACGTTTCAAAATATCTTGTGTGTAAGAATTTCTATGGTCCCACATTACACTAAAAGCTTTCCAGAAGTAACAACGAGGAATGTAAGGCCGACGAGGTCAACGCCGAGCAATTCTGTTCAATAAAAATTGCTCTACAAAAAAAAAAAAGAAGAAGAAGACATGGACATTTTTAATATTGCAAGGGAGGAATGGCACCGCCGCAGTGAGTTGGTTAAATGTCAATGCACAGGTAAGGCCAGGCTGTCAGTTTTTATTTCAGTTTAGTGCCTGAGCATGCTGATGGCATACATATATACTTACATTTAATTATGTCCTTATTATCGGCTGCCATTCTTGAGAGCTCCATCATCAGCAGATGGATTTAATTAAGCTATATTTCACTAGAGGGTGTGCTTTACCGTCATTATTGGCACAACAGTGATGCAGTTGTAATGTGTAATGATTTTAAGTGTGTCAGACATTTGGTCTGGTCTATGATATTTGTTATATGTTGCCTTAGAACAATGTAACTCAGTGCAGGCCTTTAAAACCCAAATCATAATCCTTGTAAGAATGCACAGATCAATTAAACAACCTTCATTTTTCAGAAAGAGGAGGAAAAAATAACTCAAATGACAAGCTCAGTTATCATCAATAATAAGGAAACAGCACATAAATAATTATTCTTATAACGAATGGTGGGTTGATCTTTATTTTCCAACTCAATGTCCATTTTTATGCTGACGATACCATACTGTATATCACAAAAAATTGACCTAAAATCATATTTTTTTTTTGTTGACATTCAACTCTGTTTTATTCATTTAAAACATGCCATGAAAATACAGAACTCATGCATTTGACACAAGCCCAAACCTTTATGATGGTGTTCATAATGGGACGTTGAACACGGTCTGTGGCTGTTATGCACCTGTGATTTGCTTGTACATTTAATCCAATAAAGCAGCTGCTTGATTTTCATGCTTGTATCTGCTCCTTTTCAAATCAGCCATAATAGCCTCGAGGCAGGAGAGGGGATGTTTATTACAGCGGGGCTGATGGGGACAACAGTGATCCAGTGTTTTAATTACTAATATCTGGTTAGTCGGTATGGCCGTGCATTTGTTAAGCTGCTGATTCATTACCCACACACTTTATACACATTAAATACACACTTAACTTTTGAAACTTCGCTCCTTTCTGGCCATGTCTCTTGTTCCGTCTTTCCTTTTCTTCATTCCTGTCATACTCTCATCCTCATATTCTCTCCCTCTCTCTATCTGGCATCCTCTCTCCTTGTGTACAAGCTAGATTTTAATAGAAATATATTGTTTATGAACTGGGAACCCTAATCAGATTTCATTCCCTCCTTCTGACCTCATTAGTATTGACCTGTCCTTCGGTGATGATGTCATAGGCGGCTGCTGTAAGCTGGCCAATGATCTGTGGTTAAAATTGGGTTGTGTCTCAACAGTTGTGTCGTTTCTCTTGTGTGCGCGCACACACACACGGCAATTTAGGAGGCTTCATATCACTCAGAGTTGAGTTCGTTTATTAGTTTTTTGTGGCTTGGACCTTTCTGTGTGGAGCTTGAACGTTGGTGGGTTCTCTCCGGGTTCTTTCCACAGTCCGGAGACATTTTGGTTAGTTGGTTATTCTAAATTGCCTGTAGGTGTGAATGTGAGCATAAATGGTTGTTTGTGTCAGCCCTCTGATGAACTGGGTGAACCCCAACCTGAACCTCTCGTCCAGTGTGAGTTGGGATTGGCTTCAGCCCCATGTGATCGACAAACAGTCTTTCTAACTGTAACTTGCTAAACAAAAACAAATACAAGTATAAGTGTTGGCTGATGCCAGCTGAAATGCTGGTTGCAATGTGTGAGACATACAGAGATGTATAGTAACAAAGTGGAACTACTTAAGTACTGTACTTAAGTACTAAAATGCAGTATCTGTACTTTTTTGGAGTATTATTTTTTTCCCCCAACTTCCACTTTTACTGCACTACATATTTTGATGAATTTAATACTTTTACTCCGATACATCTTTCATGTGCTGAATCGTTACTCGTTACTATTGTAGCGTCCAGCCGGACACATGACGAATGACGAGGCGATATTCAACAAACCTGCATTTACTGCTGAATGGTTTGGTTACAGGACTCGGTGACTGTCGGTGACTTACTGGCCGTAACCACGCCAAAAAACCAACAGAACAGTCCCGTTCTCAAACATCAACCTCGCTCGTGCACCGTACGTCATACACCTGACACCCAGGTGCGCTCTCTCACCTGCTCCCCCGCCCCCTCGCTTTCGCATTCATTCAGACGCATTCACAGACCATGGGAAATCATAAAACTCTACCATGAACATTGTAACACTGTAACATTAGAAGTTGTGCCTTAATAATAACAGTACTTGTACTTGTACTTTTACTTGTACTTTTACTTTCAGTACTTGAGTAGCAATTTTTTACATACTTCTATTTGCAATACTTAAGTACAAAACATTTTGAATACTTTAGTACTTTTACTTAAGTATGGTGTTTAACGAACACTTCAACTTCGACTCAAGTCAGTTTTTTGATATAGCACTTGTACTTGTACTCCACTCCTTTGCTCCAGTACTTTATACATCTCTGGAGACATAAAATATGAACATGAGCATCACAGTGACGTTACCCATTGGTTTCTGAAGAGGTCTGTGAAGGTTCTCAGTCTTCAAGAAGTTTTATTCTGGGGCAACTGGACTTGGGTTGTAGACCCACAAAGATGTTTAGCCTCTCATCCAAGAAGCTTCTTCACTTCTCTTCTATGACCTGCAGAAGTCCAGTTGCCCCAGAATTACCTGTCTTGAAGAAAGTTTCTGAAGGCTCTGACTGTCGCCATCCTGGCAGTCCTGCCTCTTCCACCTCCTGGTTAATCCAAAAATGTACAAAGATGTGGGTCGTCGGTGGAGCTAAAGTGGGCCGAATGAAGTACCCGTTGTTATATAAAAATTCGCCCTCAATACAGTTGTCATGAACAGGCAAATTAGCAAAAACAGACCAAAACAGTTTCTTGTACCAGGCTGTAAACCACAGGGGTTGCCGCTTGGTGGGAGAGAGAGTGTTTGTTGGCCAGAGTAGGCTTTAAAAGCTCACCAACAGGAAAGTGATGATGGCAGGAGTTGTTTTATGTCATCTGAAATACACACAGCATCTCTAGACAGAACAGAACAGAGGAATTTATATCCTGACTGTATTAGTCCACATGGCTAATGACCATTCCCAAAGTTTCCTCTTAAACCAGGCAGCACAAATCTCTCACAGTTTCCAGGTTTTGACAGAATCCCTGAAAATGTCGAGCTGTGCTAATGAGCTGAATTGTATGTCAAATGTAAAGTGTGTGTTCTTTTTTGCCCACTGTCCACTCATTTATGCCCATTAACATGTCCTCTTTCTTTTAATGGGTGTATGTCTGGGTATAACGTGTGTGTCCATTGTAACCCGTTGCTTTCTAAGGTTTAATACCTTTAAGCATTACCGTATATGTATGCGTATGTGTCTCAGAATCTCTCATTGATATTCATATAGATCTCTTGGAGGTGACACAACAAATGCAACCAAAAGATCTACTTGGGGACAAGACCTATAGCTTTACATTTGCCATCTACCGGCAACGTCTGACAGCAGCGGAAGGTAGAAGATCCTTTCACTAGAAACTGCGGATCGCTGAAACGGCTGAAGATCCCCCCACAAAGCCTCCAATAAACCTTTGCTGCTTGGAGTGACTTTCACTTCTTGGGGAAAAGAAAAAAAAGTATTTCATCATACCCTTTTCTGGTGAGATGCTGTCAGATATCAACCTCCAAAATAACCCACCTGCTTGAGAACAAGAAACTCCTTGAGTTGCCTCAATGAAACAGATGGAGACAATGGTCATTTTTAGATTACAGTTATTTCTATGCAGTTTAACTAAACCTGGTCAGTGTACTGACTTCAAATCTCACAAAGGCAAAGCTGTTTTTTTTTTTTGTTTTTTGACAGCAGCGTTGTACCATCTGTTTCTGGCAATATACTGTATTCAGTTATACTGTAAATTACATAATGTCTTTGATCACATCTATCTGAAAGTCATCTCGGCACAGATACGAGCAAATGAATGTATCATTATGTCCGTGACATTTTGTGTTTGCTTGCTTCTGTTGCAGCAGTGATGAATGTATGCAATATGTGTGCATGCCAGAGGGCTTCCATCAGCAGTGTATGAAAGCAAGCTTCAGCATGATTCATTAGAGGGGAGGGAGAGAATGAGAAAGAGGAGGAAAGAAACTGTGAGATAAAAGAAGAAGAGAGGGGATGAAGGTAGGTAGGAGTTTAAAAAAGAGAGAGAGAGAGTCATCGAGGTAAAGTGGAGATGTATGGAGAGACGAATAGAGTTTGTGGAGAAGACAAAGTAGAGAGGAAAAGGTTTGGAGAGATCAAGTGATGGACGTGGCCAGTGGAGGGAGGAAATTAAGTAGAAAGAGAAAATGAGAGTGACTAAATAAATGTTCAGTCTTCAGTACAATAACCTGAAATCCTCTATATTTGTCGGGTTGCAGGCGCAGGTAGGAAGCAGAATCTGATAATTGGTCTACTATATGTTATGGAGTTAGATAAGTGTAACAAAGGCCACTGTTTCTCAAACTCTTGTTACACCTTAAGGGCCAAAAGGGAACATTAACACTGTTCAATTTTTTAGAAATAAAAGTAGCTCCATGAATCAATAACAAGCAACTAACATGGTTGAGTGCCACGATGAGTAAAAGGGTTGCAGAGTTCTGCAAACACGATGAACATCAAACGGATAACCATTGTTCATTGATTTCCCCTTTGGGCAGCCCAACAAGCAGGAAACTGACATTTTACCACCTTAAGCAGTTGTCTATTTATACACCGGGCAGACACAGCACAACATCAACAGTGGTGCAGTGCAGGGGATTTAGTTGCCATTCAGTATACCCACATCTAAATCCCCCCTGGTGCGAATCATTTGCGCTACATTGGTGCCATATGTATGCAGGATGGGATTGCATTTCTGTTTAATTTGCCCTGTAGGTGCACCATGTGACCTATGACCTATGAGGATATTTGCGGTGATCGAGGCGTCCTCTGTCTGGAAAAGGTTAAAGGGACAGGGTTCCTCAGCTGAAGTTTGAGATAAGAGAGCCTTATCTTTGTTAATCCTTATCACATGTAAAGACGGATCCGAGCTCTTGGGACTCATTTACCGTCCAAAACCATCATTACAATTTCTTTTTCAATTCGCCCCGAAGAAAACAAACTTTATTTTACGTTTATTCCACAAAGAATTCACCTACAGATACTATGCAATAGCATTTTTTGAACACCCTTCACTAACTAATAATTCAAATTACTATCAACTGATTAACTGTAGTTACTTAACTTATTTTCAGAAGCTTGTTGAATGCATTTCCTCATAAAACACCACACAATGATTTGTTTTAGAAATGAAACTGTGTATTGTTTATGTCCATACTTGCTGACTTGCAGTATTCTCCTTCGCTGTGTCGACAGTTGATCAGCAGGAATGCTCATTTAATTGCCTGCATGCTCACATGTGTCCCCTCTTGTTAAAAAACAATACTCCATAGCACTACTAGTGGCCAAAGACCCCACAGAGTACCTTTAACGGCAGTATGGGACTTCATTTGGAGCAACAACTATAAGCTGTTTTCAGTATTAAACTCCAGTGTGCAGCGTTATGTTTTATTTATATCACTTAAATAGTTATGATCTTTCTCCGTGCTCTGCTCTCATTATCCATCTCTGCTCTCCAAAGATATAAGTAGCAAGCTGGCGAATAAACAAAATACAGATGCTGTGTCATTTCAGAGCATATTGTTTCTGCAATCCAATGAAATGACTAAAAGTTTCAGGAGCTTCTTTTGTGTGAAATGGGGCTCACGGGACTGTCGTCACATGCGCTCGACAACATCACTGATTGTGAGCAATCGTCTCCGCTGACAATAGTAGCAATAGTAGCAAAGTGTGTGAGATCCGTCAGTGTAAGTGATCTGACTTTCTGTGCTAGACTGTCGTGGCGATAAGATATAATACACTGTGTGTGTGTGTGTGTGTGTGTGTGTGTGTGTGTGTGTGCTCCCCAGAGGCAGATAAGATCTGTTTCCAGGTAGGTGACATGGCCCACAGTGAGCCCTATTATCAACCTGTCATACACACTTATATCTAACGCTGGACACACACACACACACACACATCACTCCTCTAACACACAGACACAGACGGACACACAAATTACACATAAATATAGTGCACGTCGTCGAAGAGGAAATGTAAGAAGTGAAAATACGAGAGAAGCCGAGAGAAAAATAAGACAAACAAGCATCACCTCTGTTTCTCTATACCTCACTCACACATACGTTACTTCTTCCCCTTTCTCTTCTCCCTCTGTGATGGCTGCTGGATATTGCTGTGTGACGGCGCACTTAGCTCTGATTTGTTCGTGCGGATTAGACGGAGCAGTGCGTTAGCTGGTGCTTGACACAACACACATACACACTCGAGGAGAGCAGCAATCGGTTAGACTCCCCGAGGTTCAGTTTGAGCAGGCTCATCCTTCCAGAGGTCATTAACCAGTCCTGGCACATACGAACACACACACACACACACACACACTAGCTGCACAGATTAAAACCTGCAAACACACACACACACACACACACACAACTCTTACACATCCACACGGCGTTAGGCACGGGGAGGTGTCAGCTGTTAATGCAAAAAATGAATTCTAGACATGACATCCGCCGTCACTTACCTGTGACATTGTGAACCCTGGTGACTGTGTGAGCGTGTGAGAGACAGAGCGGAACGGGAAGTAAGACAAAGAGACGGATCCTGGTGCAGATAAACCACATGCAAGTTGATCACTCGGGGCTACGTGTGCAGACGCCTGTTGATTTGTACTTTCACATAATTCATATCCAATTAAATCTTTTGAATATATTTGGAGTTACGACCAGTATGAGTAAATCTATCGGCATCTATCCAGAGCCTGTAAGAGCATGGACATGATCACAAGTGAGACCTGACATTTTCAAAATCTTCAACATTTTGCTTCGGCCTTTAGCTGCTCAGTCGATTGAAACACGGCCTTGGTAAATGATTTGCAGAAACTCCTGTAATACCTGGATAAAGAAAGCGTTTTTTTTTTTTTGCTTGTATATCGAGTTTGCCAACACAACTCTGCCCCCACCGCAAGGTCCAGAAATATAACTGTTGCCATGGCAAACTCAAACCTGGCTGAAGTGATCGGCAGACACACCTCAGCCAAGAACCACAAAGCACAGATGCAGTGGAGAAAAAAAAACAAAACACAGAACACCATGTGGCGTTCATCAACATTCAGTTTGTCTTTGTAGGTGCTTGTTTGGAGAAAATCACTGAATCACTGTTATGTCATCAGTGGAATAACTCAAAAGGGACGTTTCAAAGATTAGAAGATCTTAGGGTGTCTCAGTTTCTTGAAATATTCTCTGATTTTAGCGTCTGCAGTAGAAGACAAGATATCCAAGGGTTTGCTGAATACTTCTCATCTCATACATGTTCGACCAGATTTCTCTTCTAAATAAATCAACATTCCACGTCTGGAACAAGCTCATACACCTTTAAAGATTATGGGTGACCAGCAAACTAATAACTTTCCTCAAGCTGCAGACATCCCCCCAAGCAAAAGAAGCTTCACTCATACTTGCCAACACACCACCTGAACACAGATGAACCCAGTGAAACACTGACTTCCAAACACTGGTTGGTCCATTCCTAACCATCGGAATCCCTTGCACTTATTTCACATACAGTAAAAATTAGATATGCATTAAATACAAATCAGAGCTATTAAATTAAGTCAGTCTAAATGTTTTGCATCCATAGTAGCAAATATAATAACCACTCACAACTGCAAAAATAAATATTCTTACTGGCAGAAGGTAAACGAAGCTATAGCACCGTTGCAACACGACAACCACAGCAGATTAGTTTGACAAATACACACGAAGTTGCACCCTAAAGCAACTCACTGCATGATAAGAATCTAATCTAAACATGTACACAGTATCCAAATTATTAATCAAATGTCTGACCATATTGCAGCCAGATAAAAAGATATTATTGAGATGTATCTACAAATGTTTGTTACACAGGTATTATGGAAACCACCACGCTATGCACCACGCTATGCACCACACCATTCACAGCACGCCACCTGTCCAGAATGTCAAAATTATGTGTTTTGCCCTCTGCACTGAGAGAAAACCGAGTTCATGTTGCCGTGATTGAGTCTTGACTGAGAAAAGTGAAAGAACAAGAGTTGGAGGAGGGGAAAAAAAAGGAAGGGAAAAGAAAGTGAAGGAAGTCGACAGAGAGACAACGGCATTATCTCCCATTTTCCTCTGCAGATGACAAGGCTAAAATAATTATTATCACACAAACAATAATCTGTCTTTCCTGTGCCATCTCCCCTAAGTCGCATCCATAGCTCCAGGCAGATAATATACTGGACTGCCTGAGATGCATTTGAATATTTCTTTGGCAGGAAATCACATTACTGGCTATTAAAAAGTAATTATTTGTACATAAATTCCCTGCAAGTTTGAGTCTAGTCTTGGCAGATGCCCGTGTGTGTGTGTGTGTTTGTTTAAGTGCGCGTGCTTATGTGTGTGTGTGAAGTTCGATGCTAAGGCAGTTAGCGCGTGGCGCGTTGCAGTGTTGTGTTTATTAAAAACGCAGACAGCCTCTCCATCATCAACCACACACACACACACACACACTTGGTGTCACTGAAACTATATTTCATAGGGTAGTGCATGATAATGTAATTACCAATACTTAGCATAGACAGTGAGGGAGAGGGGGAAAGAAAGAAAGACAGAGAAAGAGAGATACAAGAAGGAAGAGAGCAGAAAGAAGGCAGAAAGAATAAAAATGAGATAGACCGAGAAAGTATGAGAGGCACAGAAAAGATCGAATCTGGCAAGAGAGAGATGAAGCAAGAATGTGAAGGAATAGATGGACAGTGGCAGAAAGCTGGAGGACAGGAGTAAAATCATAAATCCAGCGAACGGCAGTTTAATTCAGTTGGGTGCTGGTTATATGAAGGTTATATGAAAGAAACTGAACAAAAGGCTGGTGCAGCACATAAAAAAAACTCAGCTGAAGACCAGTTTAAAACGTCTCGATATGTATTCAAACTTCTCTGCAGTCCAACTCACTCCAGACCATCTCAGTTGGGTGCAGGTCATGTGATTGTGGAGACTATTCAACGCTCTCCTTCTTGGTCAAATAACCCCAAAATAAGCTCAAACTATGTCGCTGCAGAATGCTTTGGTAGCCATGCTGCTTAAATGTTACATAGTGTTACATGGCATGGGAACCACACATGCAGATACCATCCATTCACCTTCTCTACATCCCACACAGACATGACAATGGAAACCAGAAATCTCAAATCTAGTCTCATCAGGCCAAAGTACAGACCCCCAATGTCCATTGATGTCTTTAATCATTAATGTTGATAATGTCACAGCTGGGTTTTTGTTCTGTCTCGTCTTTTCCTGTTTTATTTTGATATTTACCTGCCCTCTCGTTTCAGGTCACTTGCCTTTCCTCATGTGTCACTGGTCTGATTGTTTCCACCTGTTCCCCATCACCCTGTGTACAGTATATATTGTCTGCGTCTCTCTTTGTCCTGAGTTTGTTGTAAATTTCCTAGTCTAGCCTTTTGTTTCATAGCTTAGTTTTGTTGTTTTCTCAGCCTCCCTTGGAGAGATTTCAGTTAATGTTTTGCAGCCTTTTGATTTTCCTCAGTGTGAGTGATTTTGATTTTGATAATTGTTTCATAAACCAGGTTAGAGGTTTTTCCTCCTTTTGGAGTGATTTTCGTTTTCCTTAGTTTAGGTCTGTTTTTCAAAGCCTGCCGTAGCATCAGTCTGTCGAGAGGGTTTTGTTATTTCAAAATAAAATCAGCTCACTGACACCTCTGCGTCTGAGTCCGGCCTGACAGAGAATTAATAATTCTGTTAAGCACAAATAAACACACTCGCCACAAAGTCTGATTTGCTCTTGCAACTGAGTCAGATTCTTTGACATGAACGTTCGACTTAAGTCTTTTCAAAGCTGTGACTTGGATCTGTTCATGTTGCCACCTTTTTTCATTTTAATGACTTTGCCCTAAGTGGCTAACATTTGAAAACCTTTATTATGAAATCAAACACCTTGTCTCTAATTCGCCTCTCTCTTCCTGTTGTGCCTTGGAACAAATAACACTGTAGCTAAGCAGCCAGAGAGCTTCCCCTAGGCGTTAAATACCAGGTGAAATTATGCACCTTTTTGGTTTAGTAAATCAATGCTCCTGATCCATGTTAATAATTTCCTCCAGAGCCTTACCCTTTTTTCCCTCTACGGTAGATAATACCAGCTGTTCTCTGTAAACACAACAGACTGCATTAATGCCTAACCACAAAATTATTCACTGGAGGACAGAGGAAAGAATCCAGTTTTCTATTTATTGTCTTGTCATCTACTAGAGACACTTTTTTGGTTTCTACCCACCAGACATTTTAGGACAGTAGTTAATATGGAAAGGTTGTGTGCAGCCTGTTTTCCTGCAGTCTTTGTCATGAAGTGTTTTTCTATCAAGCTCCTCCTCATTAATAGCCTTCATTAATGTTTAATGGCTGGATTACTCTGGCACTCTGACTTTGGCTTGGTGTCAGCCAAGCTTTGGGTCAAACTGACACTGGATTACTGCTTGTCTGCCTGTGTATGCATGTGAGGGGAAGTGGACTTTGGTGTCCTTAAATGTCCTTAAAACTTGTTATTCCTCTGGAATACTTCAGCACTGTGTAAATATAAGTAATTCAGAAGATGCAAATGAAGGGTTTTAAATATTGGTCTGTGCTGTTTTCCCTCTCCCTCCCTCTCTCTCTCTCATATCTTTGTGTACGTGTTTGGGTGTGTGGTGAGAATAGAGAGAATACAGAAGAGGTTAGCAAGGGGCATCTGGCAATGGCACGCACACCTCCAATAACAACATGGACGGAATCACAATTAGCAAAGCAGCAAGCAATGAAAGTGGGACAGACAAAAAGTGAATGAAAAACAAGAGAAAGACAGAGACAGACAGAGAGTTGAAGCTGGCACTGCATATTGTCTAGGGTCCTGTTGGATATCATTCAGTTTGGAGACATAAGGCTGACTTGGCATTGCTTTGGATAAGCTCTCGAACAGCCCCGACGGAGAGCCTCGTGCTGCAGGAGAGCTGAACTTTCATGGTAAAAGTCACCAGTGTTGGACAAAGTCCTGTAATTATTTACAACATGACATATCACTAAATATTACAGGGAGTATTTATATATTTCATTAACTAATACCATTAATTATTAGATACATTACATACGTTACGTTGTTCACGTAGTTCATTTGTCTCCCATGGAATTTGGGTGACAGTGACATTGGACTCCAGAAGTCCACACAGTGTAATGATCCCTACGCTTCTTCAACTCTGAAGAAAACTAGGTGATTCTCCACTACTGTCTTAGCATTCGTAGATGCAGCAACAAAACTGTGTTTACTGACACCATCTAGTAATATCCTTTATACATTTGTGTCGGTTTTCAATGCAATGCCACCTGAGAGATCAAAGATCACGGTCACTAACATTCTTAAACTGTTGGACAGTTTGTCCAAGCAGTGCTGTATCTGTCCCCATCCTAACGACTGAGCCTTTAGAAGAATTATCCTATCACCTGTTATCAATTAACCTGTTTACCTGTAGAATGATCCATATAGGTGTTTCTTTTATATATTGACAACTTGCCCAGACTTTTGCTGCTCCTGTCCCAACTTTTGGTACATGCAATAGTGGGTACAAACAATAAAGTTTCTCAGTTTAAATAATAAATAGAGTAATACTGGGATAAGTAACTATTATGTAATTACCAAATTTCAAATGATAATCCCTTACGCTAAGTTACTGGAAAAAGTAATCATATGTATGTATGTATTATAAACACATAACATTTGTGACGCATGCATCATCAAATCTGTTGTCTTGTGGTTACAAGTTTCTGTATTAAAGATGATGACTGCCACCAAAGAAAAATATACAAAGGTGAAGTGGAGGAAGGTTCATGTCTCGCACTAACAATGCAGTGTACAGTATTTAGAAATAACCTGGCGTCCCAATTATAGTTGGACATCTGGCACCTGGTGCCTCCAATGTCTGACTGGGTCAGATGAGCAGATTGGACGCAGGGGATGTATAGGGTTACTGAGGCACACACACAGGGACAGACAGACAGATGGACAGATGGAGAAATGGACATAGACAGATGTATTTAGACCTCTGCAAAGCCTCCAGGGAAAAGCAGGGGCACATTGAGACTGGCTCTGTTTTGTTGACTGTCCAGATAGGTCTTTAGTTCACAGGGTGGGTGGCTGATTGGCTGTTTACATGCAGTGTAAACTTTATTATTTATAAGTTAGCATTCAAATAAAAAAAGCCACTTAGTGACTACATCAGAGTTATTTTCTTTGTAAAGTAAGTTAAGATCATATGTGAATACTCAACAAACATTGGCACTCCTTAGAATTGCAAACATATGATGGGGCACGCAAGTATTAAAGGCACCAGGTAACAATGTTCATGTTTTCTGTACCTGCAGTGAGTACTAAAGATCTTCTCGTCTGATCAGGAATGGTTTCCCAAGCACAGCACATCAGTCTCTGGGGACAGAGTGATTTGCTAGAGTGCATTGATGTGGTACAGGGAACACTAGTGTCTACATTAACCCTAGCCAGAGCTCGATTTAGCATGAAGGTGGGTCAACATGTCCTAGCGGTATTGTCAGAGCCTGCTGAGGTCATTGATTTTCTAAATGTTTAAAAGAAGCACTGCTTGTAGCTTCTGATGGTAGACAAAAGAGACTGTACTGTTTTACAGGTAGTCAGATTCCTAGCCCCAGCAGTGGATCAGTTGCAGCTGGCTAATCAGATTGTCGTGAAGTGATTCTGCTCTTTCTGCAGCTAAGCTGTCCTGCCGGTGATTCGCTTTGTGTCTGTGGTCTATGTTACAAAGGCATGAGTTGCTGGTAAAAGTCTAAGCTCACCTTTCTCTCAGCACCCAGGAGAATTGATAGATTGCTAATTGTCTGGTCCTAATGTAAAAGGAACAAATACATTCTTCAATGTTCACAACAGCTCCGTTGTGCTGGGCTCTCATTCCCAGGCCGCCAATTGTTAACAGGTCAACAACCAAAGACTCTAAGTTGCAGCAACTCCAGGGGTTATGGAAGCTACCCTAGATTCTGTCTTTGGATGATTGGATGACACTGAAAGCTGGCCACTGTTTATAACAAGTCTGGACAATTGTTAGAGATTCATAAGCCTGTTTGAGAGTGGCAGGGCCTACTTTGTGTATGTGGGGTTTCCAGTGGATGGATGGTGTTGTTGGTAAGACAATCCGTCATGATCTTCCTGGAGGTCATGGACCTCTGAAAGAAGGTATTGTGGCACAGGTCCCTAATCCACATTAGGCCAAAACAACATGGACATCTGACATCCATCTTAGCTATTTGCCTACTCAAATAGCCCCCGGTGAGCTATTTGAGTTTTGAGTTTTTTAATGTGAATTATCTGATTTTTTTGACCTCAAGTCTGGGCTCTAGATCAACAGAAAGAAGGACTCACCTCATTCATGCCAACTGGCACTTGGTGTCCAGCCTGAACTTCATGCTCATGTCTGTGTTTATACATTTGTCAGCCAAACTGCTAGCATCCTTGGCAACATTGGTCGGCACTGGCAAACAAGACTGGGTATTGTAGTAACCCTTCAGAAACAGTTGCATTTTTTCTGCCAGTGCTGAGTGTCTTTGAAAGATCTTGGACCCTATGGACATGGTTAACATTGAAGATTTCAGGGTTTTTGATTGAAATCTTCAGTCAGACAGCCACAGTTGTAGTTTTCATCCATAGAGTGTGTGTTTACATGTCCTATTTGCAGACTATCAGTCATCCCTTTATGTCAGGTAGCATTTGGCAGAATACCTAGCAGCCCGTTTATCGGATTACACTAGAGTTCAAACTCGGAGTGACTCCACAGATTTGCTATTTTGAAAGTCCGCAAAATTCATCTCTTATATGCTTTGTCACTAATTCGCTAAGACCTCATTCAGCAATACATGAACATTTTGTCTATGCTGCAAGGTAGCATGTTCCGATCAGCAGTGCAGTGTTTGTATCAAATTACTGCAGAGACCTGAATGTCTTTCCAGACTGTGTCTTTAAAACCTCACTCAGCAGAATGCAATAAGTATATGCACCGCCACTAAAGTCCTTGTGCCAACACAATGCTGGGATCTTTGAGAATTAAAATCTTACATCAACATAAAGATGTTTCCCTACAACTTTGTGGTTTCCATTTCCACTGGGCACTCTTTGCTGTGAAACAAAAGCTGCACTCAACAGGACTCAGCAGTACGTGTAATTATGTAAATTCCTTGTCAACCTACTTATACTGTACCTAGCTGACGTGTCTTGCTATCATGTGTCAAATTACAGCATAATTCTGGATGACTTTACCCATTTATTTTGAAACACAGACTCAGCAACGTCTTTATTACTATATCTGCACTGTCATTCAGTGTAAATAAGGCCACGCATAGCAATCCCCGTGGTCAGCTGTGGCATTCAACATTTGGTCCAAGGTGGAGTGGTTGCTGAAATGTTTATATATCCAATTACACCAGGGTCCTGTCCTGTTCTGTGAGCTGTGAGAGGGAGTTCATCGTGTTCTCCAGTATTGACTGGCCTGTTGTTTACAATCTGAATAGTATATGTGAAGTGCAGGTGGTATTCTATTTATTTGAAGAGCCATGAGCAATTTCTCCTCTTTGACTTTCATACAGCACCTACAGACGGTCATTTTCCACTCTAACCAGCTGCCATATGTATCCCTTACATTACATTACACTCTTTGCAAATGAATAGAGATCTGGGGTCTTTGTTAAGGTGTTGGTAAGACTGAATAGTTTTGCAATATGTCAAACAACAGCAACATTCCTGACGCCCCACCTCCCGCTGTGCTCTCCTCCTCCATCACCTCCTCCTCCTCTTCTTCTGCTTCAACCTGCTCACGCTGATCCATCCTGTCTTTGTCTGTCGTTTGACTGTTACTCATATAGCGCCTTTTTAGTCTTACGAGCCCTCAAGACACACATCACATTTGCCCACCTTCAGTATCTTGGCCAAGGACTTAGACCTGCAAACTGGTGGAGCTCAGATCAAACTGCCAAACTTCTCATGGGTGGACGGTCCGCACTACCTTTAGATATTAAAGTAACTTTTCTTGATGGTGGTGGGAAGACCAGTTTTATATCTGCTCAGTATATAGGTGGGGCGTCAGGAATGTTGCTGTTGTTTGACATATTGCAAAACTATTCATCTTACCAACACCTTAACAAAAAGACCCCAGATCTTTATCATTGTCAAAGAGTGTAATGTAAGGTAAGGGATACATATGGCAGCTGGTTAGAGTGGAAAATGCCCGTCGGTAGGTGCTGTATGAAAGTCAAAGAGGAGAATTTGCTCATGGCTCTTCAAATAAATAGAATACCACCTGCACTTCACATAACTATTCAGATTGTAAACAACAGGCCAGTCAATACTGGAGAACACGATGAACTCCCTCTCACAGCTCACAGAACAGGACAGGACCCTGGTGTAATTGGATATATAAACATTTCAGCAACCACCACCTTGGACAAATGTTGAATGCCACAGCTGACAACGGGATTGCTTGTGTGGCCTTATTTACACTGAATGACAGTGCAGATATAGTAATAAAGACATTGCTGAGCCTGTGTTTCAAAATAAATGGGTAAAGTCATCCAGAATTATGCTGTAATTTGACACATGATAGCAAGACACGTCAGCTAGGTACAGTATAAGTAGGTTGACAAGGAATTTACATAATTACACGTACTGCTGAGTCCTGTTGAGTGCAGCTTTTGTTTCACAGCAAAGAGTGCCCAGTGGAAATGGAAACCACAAAGTTGTAGGGAAACATCTTTATGTTGATGTAAGATTTTAATTCTCAAAGATCCCAGCATTGTGTTGGCACAAGGACTTTAGTGGCGGTGCATATACTTATTGCATTCTGCTGAGTGAG
>NC_040031.1:9312731-9320764 GCF_000972845.2 Larimichthys crocea
TCGCCAAGAAGTATTTGCTTATCTTTGTAAGGTTTAAACAAACAAGACACAGTTAACAGTGTGTTAATTTGGAAGTTTTATTGGTTTATTTTCTTATGATATGCTGAGCTAATTACATCTTGACTCCCGCTTCATCTTTCATACTCCTATATATACAGTGGTCCCTCGTTTATCGCGGGGGATACGTTCTAAAATAACCCGCATAAACGAAATCCGCAAAGTAAGTTTGACAATTATTCTACTGTTTTAAGGCCGTAAAACCCCTAACCACACACTTTTATACAACTTTTTCACACATTTTGTACAGTACTCCCTTAGTTAATCGGACGCAGAACACACGTGCGGTTCTCCCTTAGCCAATTTAGGACGCAGAACACAATGCCGTTCATACTGTACAGTACACTGTTGAAAAAGCATGCAAAATTACACTAAACAAATCTTCGAAACAGCAAGTCCGTGAAAAGTGAACCGCGTTATAGCGAGGGACAACTGTGTGGTATCTTATATATACTCATTATATTTCTTTCCCGCTGTGCACTCCTGCTCCATCACCTCCTCCTCCTCTTCTTCTTCTGCTTCAACCTGCTCACGCTGATCCATCCTGTCTTTGCCCGTTTGACTGTTACTCATATAGCGCCTTTTTAGTCTTACGAGCACTCAAGACACACATCACATTTGCCCCCCTTCAGTATCTTGCCCAAGGACTTCGACCTGCAAACTGGTGGAGCTCGGATCAAATTGACAAACTTCCCATGAGTGGACGGCCTGCACTACCTTTAGATATTAAAGTAACTTTTCTTGATGGTGGTGGGAAGACCGCACGTGTGTTCTGCGTCCTGATTAACTAAGAGAGTACTGTACAAAATATGTGTAAAAAGGTGTATAAAAGTGTGTGGTTAGGGGTTTTACGGCCTTAAAACATGTATAATAATTGTAAAACTTACTTCGCGGATTTCGTTTATTGCGGGTTATTTTTAGAACGCGCCCCCCACGATAAATAAGGGTTCACTGTATATATAAGAGTATGAAAGATGAAGCTGGAGTCAAGATGTAATTAGATCAGCATATCATAAGAAAATAAACCAATAAAACTTCCAAATTAACACACTGTTAACTGTGTCTTGTTTGTTTAAACCTTACAAAGATAAGCAAATACTTCTTGGCGAACATGAGTTCAATTATCTGGCCAACACTTCCATGTAGCATTGGTTAATTGGCATGCAATCTGTTAATTGGTCAACCTTAGGGGATCTGAGGTGTCTTTAGGTTAAGTCAGGCTAACTGCCACCTGGCTCCAGCTCTGTCTTAAGTTATTCATCCATACAAGAGAAGTTCCATTGAACAAACTAAATTAGAATCATTAACTGGTTGTAACTGTGAGGAAACCTCAAAAGTTCCCATCAGAATTCGATCCAGTCGCTGCCGTTGAAACCTTTCTTTGCCGTTCACCTTCCGCTTACAAATCCTGTTCATTTTTCTTAAATATAATCGTTATTGTTTATCCTTTCACTTGCAAAGTTAGTTCACTTATTTTCCGTGTGTGTGTGTGTGCACTCTCTTAGTTTTATTTATTTTGTGATTTTTAAAATTGCCGTTTATTTTTTAATGGGGATGCCAGCAACCACTTTGTGGGAGCTAATGGGGATCCAAATAAAGCAAGGAGAATAAAATAATTGGCTTTTTTTTTTGTTACTTCAGGATACACTTGTGTGTGTGCCGTTTCAAAAGGCTGAAATATAAAACCTTTTAATTTCCAAAACAACAATATCTCTCATCTTCCTGCGTCTGTTTGTTAATGTTTGTCTTTGTATGTTTTGTGTGAATGTGTGTGTGTGTGTGTGTGTGTGTGGCAGCAGGAAGTGCTGACATTTGGAGAAGCCAATGAGAGCTGCAATTACCACGCTTAGCAAAACAATTAGTGCACACTCTTCACACAGCTAGATCTCGCAGCGAGTGTGCATGTGTACGTGTGTGTGTGTGTGTGTGTGTGTGTGTGTGTGTTTCCCCTCACGGGGCTTTGTGTGCCAGTTTGTAGTCCTTCCCTGTGTTTCTTTCTGTGTGTGTGTGTGTGTGCACCTGAAAGCGATAATTATAGGTCTTCTCTTCTAACTCTTCTCTCACTTATGACGTATTCTTCCACTTCTGAGCTTGGTTCAATCCTTTATTCATCCATCACTGCCTCTTATATCTCAACCATCACGTAGAGCAATCAAGATCAGCGATTCGTTTATTTGGACTTGTTATATCCGCATGTCTTCCTGAGGTCTGTGTGTGTGTGTTGCATCCCCTGTCAGATGCACAGCCACATTAAGATACTGTACATTTATTAAAGTTTTGGTATTGATTGTTATCAAGGTGTGCTTGTATTTGTGATAGTTGGTCATCTCTGCTCACATGTGAGTGCTTTGAAAACTAATGGCTGAAGAGTATAACACAGTTGAAATTCATTATAAAAAAATACTTTAAGATACACAAACCACAAGCACTGATTAACACAAAGTAAGTGGAAATACAGGACTTTGTTCAAGCTCCTTCAGGTTCGATTGTACTGCAGAAATTCAAACCATACAGTAAGTAGTTTTGCTCTGAACAAAATAATCAAATAACATTCCCTAATGCTCCTGGACTGAGTATCTATCACTTGTTTGTGACTTTTAATATATTACATTTGATTAATGATGTGGGGTAGATGGATAACTCAAAAACTGGGCAGTAGTAATGTCAGGCTAGAAAACAGGAGCCAAAAGCAGACGTAGCTGGTGAGGAAGTGACAATAGTTTATTGGAAACAATCAGAAAATACTGAACAGAGAGCGGGGGGAGAAACCGAGGCTGGGTTTGGGTTCTGTTGAGGATGGAGCAGTGAGGGACTGGCAGGGCAGGACGGTTGGATCCAGGGAAAAGAGGCCAAAACTTCTGAGGTACACAAACAATCCAGAGAGGACTGGAGAGCTGGGCAGGCCTTAAATAGAGAGTGGTGATTGCCGGATGGGAGACAGGTGCTTGATGGGATGCAGGTGTGCCATAATCAGTGATCTGAGGCCACGCCCACCAGCTCAAGACACACCCACACACAATCACTCACACACCCAGCCTGCAGCCAGAGTCATAAGTAAGTAAAAAAATAAAAATATCAGCACAGGGTCTATACCACCAGATGGAAGTCAGAAGGTCCATTCTTATTCTGGACCACATGTTGTGTCTCAGCACCTGTTGAAGTGCTACCATTAGACTGAATTTGAGAACCGTCTTCTACTCGGTAAAAGAAAAGACAAAGCAGCATTACTTACAGTCATTCTTGTGAAGTAAAAGTCTTGTTTTGCTCATGTGAGATACAGCTGAGTCAGCCACCACATGTAGATAAAGCACATCTAACACACACACACACACACACACACACACACACACACACACACACACCCATCCACTCAAAGGAAATGGAAAGTTAAAGACAGAGTATGAAAGCAGCTCATGTCTCATTCCCATATTCAAATCACTGCACTTTCAATTCTCGTTTAACCAAGTCGATTCAGTATTTTTGTCATAATGTTGGTGAGTTCAGGTTTACACACTACTACAAGTTTAGTTTGAGTTGCCTAAATATGCACGCACACACACACACACACACACACACACACACACACAGATTTACACACACTCTTTGCAGCCTTGTAGGGTTTTCCGTTGATAATATATGGCCGCTCTGAGGACAAGCTGGGCTTTGCTTTGTTTATGGGTGAAATAAAGTGCTGTGCAAACTGTTAGCAGTCGGTGTGTGTGTGTGTGTGTGTGTGTGTGTGTGTAAACTGCTAACATAGCATTCAGAGAACAGCAGCCATTGGTCCACCGTCCCTCTCATCTCCACTCTTACTTTCCACTTTAAGCTTCCTGTCTCTCTCTGCTGTTTCTCTTTCTATTCTCCGCCTCTGTCACCTTTTCCTTGACAGTGTCCCGCTGTTTGTGTTCCTCTGGAGTCCAACTCTCTGCTCAACTTTCTGTCTCTTACGGTGTCTTGTCTTCTTTCTTTGACTTTCGGTCAGTTGCACTTTTTTTCCTGTTCAGTCATGGTGGTTGAACTTGTGCCATCTGGCCGCCTCTGTTTTTATTTTCTCCAACCGAAGTGTAAAATAGATGACCTGACTAGGTAAGATACAGCGGAAACAAGGTTATATGAATATAGAATATGAATAAAACAAACTGCAGGGTGACTCACACTCCAATTACCAATTTGTATTTATTAATTAACGGTGTCAATATGCATCAGTAAGGATGTGTGTAAGGCAGCAAAACAGTGTCAGTATGCACATGATGAAACAAACACATCAGGTGAGTCACTGAATGGATGTTTTCATGTCAGGAACACACACACACACACACACACACACACACACACACACAGTAACGATGGCTATTAAGTAATTACAGTAGCACATACAGATAAGGACAGCACCAGGGAAATAGTGAAATTCAATTAGAGCAAAATATTGAGAAGCTATTTATTGTTTGTGTACAAATTATGAATAAACATGGAATATTTTATACATTATACAGCAGAAATAAACATGTTTACAGCCTGGTATAAAAACAGTTTTGGTCTCATATGTTCATGACAACTTTTTTTAACTCACCTGTTTAAATGATATTAAGGCTTAAAGTTGCACATGGTTACGACCAGTAAAAGGGTATGAAGTAGTAACATAAAACCAGATGTTAAGGATAATAAACAAAGGAGTTTTATTAAATGAAAGTTCAAATTGTTTTAACAAAAGGAGGTGAGGCAAAAGGGGACAAAGGGCGAGTGAGTGCTGTTTAAAAGAACAAGCAAATATAACAAAAGGAGAACTCTAACCAGAGCCTATAATATCCTAAGATGAAAACCAAAAACCTCACTATCTAAATCTAATATTATTGATAACAAAAAACATCAAAAACAGCCTTAAACGAGTGCATCTAACAAAAATATTCTCACATGTAATCAGGGGATATATAACTAAACTAATCCCTGCCCAGTCCCAGAAGTATTCCTCACCAACCTCCACAGTTTAGACACACGATTTAAATGTGACAAAATAGCCAGAGCAACGATGCTCTGGCGGCTGGTGTTTAAATGCCCAGGCTAGGGCAATTGGGCCCAGCGGATTGGCCGGCCGGAAGAGGATGCAGGGGATGTCACCGCCAATCCCAATCCCCTCGGCTTCCGGGATCCGGCGCCATCAGGACCACACCTTCTCAGCAGGGATCCAATCTATTACCAGCAACCACACACCTGGATTTACATACTGTAAGGGAAACACTACACACAAGAGACCTGCCGGGGCAAAAAGGCGGCAGCCGTCACAACATACATAACATAATTACTGCTTTGATTGACAGGTCAGTGCTGTTACAGATGGCGTATTTGCCAATATTTAGATTAACCGGGAGGTGAAAGAAGCCGTACATTAAACATGGCGGTGGCCAGCGCCGCATACTTTACAGAGGAGAGGCTTTAGAGACTGTAAAGGCAGAACACACTCTGTTCATACAACACATGAAACTGTGTGACTTTTTATTTCCCTCCCTTCAGGCTAATAAAAACATATTCTGTGGAAATAAGTGTGAGGAAAATGTCATAATGCAGCAAACACAGAGGCAAAAACAGTCTGGAGTGATTGGTCTCATCCTGAATGATTCATAAGTGTCATCGTTTTTGTGCGCCTGTACATAAGTCGACACCCTGCATCACAGCAACATATAGTATCACAGCACAGCGTCACCTCTCCCCTTCATAAAGCGCTCTGTTTGTGAGGCTGCTCTCGGCAGACTTCAGGGGATTTTTAGTCTTGATTACAGGCGGCTCTCTCACGAGGGGTTCACACCGGCGGAGAGCAGAGGGTGAGCGAGGAAGAGAGGTGGAGGAGGTGGAGAGAAAGAAAGCGTCAGGGCTTACCTGTACCCCCAGTCCAATATGAAAACACACAGTCCGTACAGAGCTCATCGTGGACCCAGTAAATCCAACTTAATTGACTGCAAATCTGGGTACGGCACTCCTCGACCAGATGCACGAGTTTACCACCCGATCAATCCTCTCTCCTCCGCCCGCCTGCACTAAATACTTAATCTTTCATCTCTTGATACTAGTCTGTTGTTTTTTTGTTTTTTGTGGGTGGGGGTTGTTTTGTTTGTCTGTCTCTCCTCTTCATCATCACCTGTGATTTTCTCTTGCTCATACCTTTGTCTCACTTTTTCCAGGTCCCTCATTTCCATCTCGCCTCGATCCAACAACTTTTTCTTTCTTTTCATATCTCTGTTCATTTCAGAGCAGGTGCGATCTTTTATTCATCTCGTTTGTGTTTGTAATGTTGCTTTTTGTGAAACTGTCCACCTCCACACCTGCTCCCTAAAGCCCATGAATCTTGAGCTCTGTTCTTTCTCTCTGCTTTTATCTCCCAATGCTCGCTCTATCTATCTATCTATCTATCTATCTATCTATCTATCTATCTATTATTGAGTTTCTACAACATATATGAAGTGAAACACACACGTTGCCTATTCATCACCTTAGTAGAAGGAAGTCAATTAAGAATGTAGACGACAGGTTTAAGGGATTCAGTGGATATTTTTAGACTTAATATGATGAAGCTTGAGTGTGCACACACACACACACACACACACACACACGCTTGCGTGCTGGTCTCTGTGTAAATGAGTACCGGTTGTGTTTTGATGGAGAGAGCGATTCATTAATATTCATGAAGAGAGAAAAACATCAACGGAACACTTGACTCTGCCCTCACAGGAAAGACTGGCACCTATTTTGTGTGTGTGTGTGTGTGTGTGTGTGTGTGTGTGTGTGTGTGTGTGTGTGTGTGTGTGTGTGTGGGATACAGAAAGCAAGACAGATGAGCGGTGAGTGTCTGTCTGCGTAGACCTGTTACAGGTTCTCAGTGTTCGGAAACATTCTACCAGAGATCTCCCAACATGGTGTGAGCTCAGGCGATGGCACACATGGATGATGTGACCATGTGTTGTATAGACATGACAAGATATCACCTCTAAAGAAGGCAATCCTAATGTCAGTCAGTCTGTCTACATCAAGCAGTAACCTCCGGTGCAGTTCCTCTTGTCGTCCTGTCGTATATTCGGTGGTGATGCAGTTGAAGATGTTTGAAGAGAAAGTCCGCCGACGCTGTCTTAGTTGTATAACAAGTTTATTACAACAAGTTCAGCATCGTAGCAAGTAAAACGTTACTTGGAGAGCTCTGGTCGAATGATGAGAGACTCTCACGACCTATGCAGGACAAGCCCTTATATAGGTTGGTTATGCCCCCAAACCATACAATAAAGTAACTTGAGTCAGAGGGACAGATGAACAAACGAAATTCCTTTCCCAAGAAAGACCACCTAAGGGTTTAACCTATGGCCTAACCCCTTATCCATCCATTTAATAGAAGTCATTATCTCATCTACACATCTGGCAGCGGTGCCAACCTGGTGGCTCTTTGGCTCCCCCATCCTAATAACCTCTGACCTGGCATTGGTCAAGATAGCAACCCATGACTAAGCAAGTATCTTCAAATAAACCATATGTATATAATAGTATCAGCATTAGTATGTTACTATGCATCTATGTGCAGACACCTCAGTCCACTTGAGGCTGGCTCCAGAAGTGAGTCAGTCTCCATAAGTCCCTATGTTCA
This sequence comes from Larimichthys crocea, assembly GCF_000972845.2. NCBI lineage: Eukaryota > Metazoa > Chordata > Actinopteri > Sciaenidae > Larimichthys > Larimichthys crocea. Next base: position 9,320,410 of record NC_040031.1, read on the forward strand.
AATGTCCAACTTCACAGCAGAAATAAACAAAGTAAAACACAACACGTTGCCTATTCACACCTTAGTAGAAGAAGTCAATAAGATGTAGACGACAGGTTTAAGGGATTCAGTGGATATTTTTAGCCTTAATATGATGGAAGCTTGAGTGCACACACACACACACACACACCAAGCACACACACCACACACCACACACACCACACACACACACACAGACACACATGCTTGCGTGCTGTTCTCTGTGTAAATGAGTACCGGTTGTGTTTTGATGGAGAGAGCGATTCATAATATTCATGAAGAGAGAAAAACATCAACGGAACACTTGACTCTGCCCTCACAGGAAAGATGGCATCAT
>NC_040031.1:9320774-9403971 GCF_000972845.2 Larimichthys crocea
TGTGTGTGTGTGTGTGTGTGTGTGTGTGTGTGTGTGTGTGTGTGTGTATGTGTGCGATACAGAAAGCAAGACAGGTGAGCGGTGAGTGTCTGTCTGCATAGACCTGTTACAGGTTCTCAGTGTTCGGATACATTCTACCAGAGATCTCCCAACATGGTGTGAGCTCAGGCGATGGCACACATGGATGATGTGACCATGTGTTGTATAGACATGACAAGATATCACCTCTAAAGAAGGCAATGCTAATGTCAGTTAGTCTGTCTACATCAAGCAGTAACCTCCGGTGTCGTCCTGTAGTATATTCGGTGGTGATGCAGTTGAAGATGTTTGAAGAGAAAGTCCGCCGACACTGTCTTAGTTGTATAACAAGTTTATTACAACAAGTTCAGTATCGTAACAAGTGAAACGTTACTTGGAGAGCTCTGGCCGGATGATGAGAGACTCTCTCGACCTATGCAGGACAAGCCCTTATATAGGTTGGGTATGCCCCCAAACCATACAATAAAGTAACTTGAGTCAGAGACAGATGAACAAACAAAATTCCTTTCCCAATAAAGACCACCTAAGGGTTTAACCTATGGCCTAACCCCTTATCCATCCATTTAAAAGAAGTCATTATCTCATCTACACATCTGGCAGCGGTGCCAACCTGGTGGCTCTTTGGCTCCCCCATCCTAATAACCTCTGACCTGGCATTGGTCAAGATAGCAACCCATGACTAAGCAAGTACTTCAAATAAACCATATGTATATAATAGTATCAGCATTAGTATGTTACTATGCATCTATGTGCAGACACCTCAGTCCACTTGAGGCTGGCTCCAGCAGTGAGTCAGTCTCCATAAGTCCCCATGTTCAAATGTCCAACTTCACAGCAGAAATAAACATGTTTACAGCCTGGTACAAAAAACAGTTTTGGTCTCTGTAGCTAATTTCCCCGTTCATGACAACTGTACTGAGGGTGAATTTATATACAACTCACCTGTTCACATTATATTAAGGCTTAAAGTTATGCAGGATTAAGAGCGTGGACACTTTGATTGACATGTAGGTGCCGTCACAGGTGTCTCATTAGTGCACAAAGGCTCGCCTTATGTCAACATGGCAGCAGCCGGAGCAGCATCTTTTCGGCTTTAAAGCATCGCTTCGGAAACCATAATCATGCTCTGTCCGATCTTCATAGCGTCAGTGGTCTACATGCAACTACATGGTCTACAACAAAACGTTAAAAACACAATTAAGACTCTACAGCTACTGTATCATGTTCAAGTGGTGAACATGACGAATCTTGGTGATCCTCCACTCCACAGTCCGGTTCATCTAGTGGTGGGCAATCTGGCCAGAAAAAATCATGTCACGATCTACTTAACCATAACCTACAAGCTGAAATGTATTGACCTATGGATTTCTTCATCTGTACCACTGGCTACATCACTCTGTTGCTTTGTTTATGTGAAGTTTGGAAATAGAAGTGAGTGGAACATTAAAACAATAATCTCTGATTTTCCTGAAAAGTAGATGGATCAAAATCTTGATAATCTGCCCACCCCGAGCTTTGCACTTCTCAAATGATTACTACTAAATACACTGAACACATGCTGGAGAATGAACCCTTTGAATCCACGGCAGGACGGACATCAGTTTGTAGTGCATTCTCTCCGGTGTGTGTTGTTTGAACATCGCAGGGCAATAGCACCTGACGTGGCTTTGAATGGCTGAAAGGTTCAAACTGACTCTGCTGCTTTTGCTCATTTGGTTTGGGTTTGTTTCGGGCTGCTCTGAGAGATGTCAATCAAAGTCTGGTGCAGGCTAAACAAGCAGAGCGAGATCTCCTGAAAAATGAAGCTTTCAGTCCGCCTCCGAGGGAGCTCTGCTGCGGTTCTGTCTTAGGTATGAAAGCAAGACGGACCAATCACAGAATATTATGAGAGTAGATATGTAATTTTAGCAGGAACTCAACAGCTTTCAAATCCATCATTTTGCAAAGTGTCAAGGAACTCATAAGTAATGTATATATTTATGCAAATCATCTGGTAATCATGGTCATTTTTATCCTGGTTACAAAACAGCTATGCTTACGAATATTTTTAAGATTATTTTATTGGCCTTTATTCAAGCTTTATTTTGATAGAGACAGCTGAGGAGTGACAGGGAGAAACAGCCACAGGTCGGATTCGGACCCTGGGCTTCCACAGCAAGGACTGAGTCTTCGCACATGGGGCGGCTGCTCCACCAACTGAGCTAAACGCCACCCCGACTTACGAGTATTTCTCTAAGAAACTGTGTTTTTGCATCCACGTTGTCAGTTCTTCAGCTCAGACGGGTCCTGTCCTGTTCTGGACTGGCATCATGATGATGGTTTTAAGGGAAACAGACAAGTTGGATTTTGTGTTTCTCACTCCTCTTTTCTCCTTTTCACACTCTTCAACCTGATTTCTCTTCTTCTCAGCTGTCACTTTCTCTTCACCATCAGCTCTGTACATCAGTGTGTGTGTTTGTGTGTGTGTGTGTGTGTGTCTGTCAGAGTGTGTGTCTGTGTCTAGGACATATAGAGGAGAGCTGGTGCCCACCTGCACAGTGTGAACTGTCCACAGGGAAGGACGGAAGATCGGTAGTGCACAGCTGTCACACACACACACACACACACACACACACACACACACACACACACACACACACACACACACACACACTGATGCTACTCACACAGATAGACGGCTGATGAAATGTAAAGAAGGAAAGAAATGCACATTTTTACACTGTTTCTGAAATTTTAGGAGGTGTGTGTGTGTGTGCATGTGTATTCATTAGTCATGCAGGCAGTGTGGGTCAGCTGTCAGTGAGTTCTGACACCCCACTGTCAAGGCCCTAGTGATGGAAAAGCTGACACACACACACACACACACACACACACACACACACACACACACACACACGCAAACACACACATCACCGAGTGCTGCAGGACGAGCATGTTGAGAGATCAGATGGTTGGTGTATTTCACTCTCTGGTTGAGAAGTAAAGATTTTTAAATTCATAGGACAGAAAAGGACACTTCTCTGTTATAATGTGTCGTATTATGTCAGCCAATGAGCAACAAGAAATGACAGTACAGAGATGACAAGATGTGTTTAGGATAGCTGAGAGAGTCACGTCAAAACAACGAGATGCTGACTTTAATTAAAGTGTTCCGTGTATTTGTATTAAGTTATTTAAAATCAAAAATGTTACGCTCGTCTAACTTGTATGAGAGCAACCCAATGATAATGAACTAACTAAAAAGTATTTCTGATCAATACGTGATATTTAAGCTTACTTAAATAAAGTTGAAGTAAATATATTCTTTAAGTTTGTGTACTTATTGACATGCCACATATTTCTATTTGTCCTTATAACATGAAACCTATTTGTAATAGTAAAAGTTTAAATTCAAATAACAATAACATCAGGATTTCATCCAATATATTATTTTATTTAGTTTGACATAATTCTAGTTCCCACTAAATGAATTTAGTACACCCGAAATATCTTTGTTTTGTTTTACCATTCTGGGTTCGGGAGGCAGACACGGTCAACACCTTTAAGAGTAGACTGAAGACTTTCTTTTTTGATAGAGCTTAAAGTTAGGGCTGGCTCAGGTCATCCTTTAGTTATGCTGCCATAGGATTAGACTGCCAGGGGACCACCCCTACCTAGTCAGGCACGGTATTGGTTGAAGATGCAGTCACACCTCCCTTTACTGAAAACTCTCTCTCCACCTGGTCCAAAAGAACAATACAGAAACGTTTTTTTTGGCACCACAGTGCAACGCAAATAATCTGTAAATAACAAATTACAGGGCAGATTAATGAAGAATTTTAAAGTCCCAGTGGTGCTGGTATTTCTGGGTTTTAAAGCCAACTTGTAATTAGTGCTGCCTACAGTTAACAGAGCGTCAACAAAGCTTGCGTCGTGGTTGTACTGGATTTTATTCCAATAAACTAACAGTGCCTTATATGATGGCAACAAATAAATGATTCTAAAGTTACAGTACAGGATTTCACTATCAGTTTATATTAAGAGGTGAGAAGTTGACAAGAGACAATGAGCACGAAAAGGGAGAGAGGACACAGTGGGTGAAGCTGGCTTGGATGTTCTTCCCGCTGCCAAATCACACATTTCTCTCCTCCACCACCATCCTCTTTTTCTTTTTAATCCACCCCCCCTCTGTCTCTCCCTCCTGCTCTCCTCTTCCTCTCTCCAAATCAGCGTCCTCCAAACTCCCATTGAATCTCTCCCTCTCGATGTCTCACATCATCACTTCCATAATCCTTTGATTCAAACCTCCTCCCCCTTCATCTCCCTACCTCCTTTTTTAAAATTCTTCCATGTTGACCTGCGGCACATATGATTATATGTCCAGTGACACCATATCTCCTCCTTCACACTCTTTTAGCAATCTTGTATTGAAGGTTTTCCAAGTGAATATAATTTCGTAAAATGATGCATATATTGCTCCTGCATAGACACAAACAGGGTCAAAGTCCAAGGTTTAGACACGCTTATATAACCAGTCCTCATGCGGTTTTTGTACCTGTGTGTATACAACAGGGAGTGAGGCAGGACAGAGCAACAAGGAAAGAGAGAGTGAAATGCTGATTGTGTAACCTGTGATAACTAGCTCTACTTTCCTATATTCTTAGGGGAAAGGGTGGGTGGTAGGCAAGAGAGCGAGACTGCAGAAGAAAGAGGAGTACATTGAAATGGCGTCATCATTAATTGGTAGAAACTTGTGAAGATAATTTGAAAAGCTGAAACAGCAAACAGAAGTTTGTGTTTTTGGATAAAAGAAAAACCTTAGTTACTATACAGTGTTATACACTTTTAAAAGTGAAATTTGTTCCGATTTCCAAACGTAAAAAGTTAAACTGTGAAGTTAAAGTTTAAAAAAGCAGAGTAAGCTAATTGTTTTGTCTCTCAAGAGACTTCTCATTAGATTTTCTCAAAGGTGATTCATCCAAAAAATGAGTAAATAATTAAATACAGTTAGAGTTTAAGGATACATGTAAGCAGGAAACACTGAATATAAATATATTTTTTCTAAGGCCACTTTTAAAACCCCACTGTTTTTTGGACTAAGCCCAGACTTACAATGGACAGGCTAAAACTTAACACAGCAGAACCACAGGTATCATCTTCTTTATCTTCTATTCCACCTATTCTTCTTGTTATGCCCCAGTCTAGGGGCCTAGAGCATAACAAGAAATAGGTGTCTCCATCTTCCCCAAGTCTTTTTTTTTTTCATTATGTACAAATGAAAAAATGGTTTATTTACAAAGTCAAAATCTCAAACAAACTATAACTAAGGAATCAACTTCAGGGTGGACCCAGGCCAAAACAAACTATCTTGAAAATAAATCGCTTTCCTCAGAAAATCAAAATCACAATAAACTTACCTTCCTAAACTAACAAAAAACAGGAGAGAACACGATCGAAACAAAATGGCAGTCCACTCCTACTCTTCCAACAAAAAGCTATTTCTAAGTTCATACAAACTGTTTCACAAAAGGACATGTGGCTATAGTTGGGAGAGGAGGAGGATGAGCAAGTGCCGGTGTCCACCTGCCAGCCGCCATCTTGGCTCCTTATATCTTAGGGGCTTCCAGGTACAGCCAATCACAGGCCAGGACCGGAAAATTATTCCACCAATCGCCTCCTGGGGATGGCACATCCTATTTGCATGTGAAATAGACAGCACAAGCACAGGGCACACAAAGAAACACACACAGACTACAAACCAAAATGACCACTGTCATAACATTCTTCATCAAACATGGAGTCTTCAGAACTAATGCTGACTTAAGTGACATCACATCAACTATTTTGTCCATTCACCTATTTTGTGCACCCAAAAAGGCATTATACAGCTGTAAACTGAGGATGATGTGTAAACTCAGAGGAGTTCCCGTTTAACGTTCCATCTTTCTGCAACAACATATGTCCACCTTTTAGGATGCAGTCACTACACCGTGGCATCACTGTTGCATGTGGTTATATGTGCAACAAAGTACACATCTGACCAAGTGTAGCAGGCTTTCTGTTTTCCCTTTGTATAGAGCACCTTTCATTTAAACTCAATGTTCTTCACACAGAGCAATCATGAACAAAATAAGATGATAACATATATGCATTATAAAATTATTCATCCCTTGCCCACCTATCAACATAAACATAACCGCTCACACATTCCCAAAGAGGGAGCGAAACTGACACATAGAGGTGGAGGTGCTACCTCGTCATAGGCCTGAGGGAACAGGTAGGTTCACATCATGTTATCAGGCAGTTTGTTCCAGAGAGTGGGCCCATGGTTACTGAATGTACCCTCACCACAAACCCTCTGATCGTGGGTACAGTTAGGAGACCAACGATGTGAGGGTTCTGGGGGATTGTGAGCAGGTCAGAGATGTATTTAAGAGCTAGAGCAGTGCGTGTAAAGGACATAGGAGCTTTGCCAAAATGTCGGGGGCCGGGGAACCCGGGAAACTGTGTATTTCTGCGTTAAAGATGTTTCTGATTATGGAATCCCCAATGATTAGTGAAGTTGGGAGAAGAGGGAGCGAGGAGATGTTTAGCACACTCACATAAGAGATCCCATGACAGCCAATGATCCAGCACAGTGAGACACAGAGCTTCTGCAGGGTCTCATGAAGTCTGCAGGGCAAGACTACATGAGATAATAGCAACAGGCACAAGGGCTTATCAAGGAAAAAGCAACTAAGTAAAAGTTTTGCTTAAACTTCTAGCTGTAGCATTTTAAGACTAGTACTAGCACACAGCAGGCCTGACAACAAGTCAAGTCTGGATAAAACAAAGCGTGTATGAAGGTCTCTGCATCAGCCATGGGCAGAAAATGTTACCTTGGCGAAAAAAGGCTGTTTTGGTCATTTCTTTAATGCACTGATCTAAAGAGATCAAATCTAACACCAAGACCGTCAAGACCGAGAAGTCGCACAGTGTGCAGAGTTACCTTGACATGATCAAACTGATGTCTATGTCAAGCTGTGCCAATTTCAGTTTCATCAGAATTTAAGAGAAGGACATTGCAAACTATAAATTTGGAATGATCATCCTTTACAGGCAGATACAGCAGAGTATCATCAGCATACAATGTATTTTTAATTCCATGACTGCATCTAATTTGGCCAAGATGTAAAATACAACATGCATTGGCTTAAAATATGTAACTACTTGTTGGAATCTGCAGTAAATGAATGTTTTACTGTGCACATGAAACGTTATCTATCTGTCATATTACATAAAGGAGCAGCAGCTCTTGTGTTGACTGCCAATACTGATACAGGTAGAACCAATTAGAAAATGATACTGAGGGAGATGCATGTTTCTAATAGTGAGCAAACATCGAAAAGTTATTTGACATCTCATAATCTGCAAAAGTAATTGCAGTGCGAGAGTTGCAATAAAAGATTTTTTGGGATTTAAACAAACATCATAACAATCATATTAAAATCCACTATCTGGTTATGAAAATCTTTCCAAATGTGACTTAATTCACAAACAATGTAGCCTGGAAAAAACCTCTGGGCTTTTATCTGCACCATTCAGATCAATAGCAGATTCTTTATCTTCTGTACGGGATGATTTGATCTTTTTCATCAGTATAATATAATCATAACCACAAATGCTTCAGCTTGCAATTAAATCTGAAATGTTGAAACCCCTTCAGAAAAAAACTCTACACCCTCGCCAACCTCCGAGGAAGTGTGTTATGTTAGCACGGTTCAGGTCAGCAGAGACGCAGCAAGATGTTCAGTTCAGTTCAAGGTTGAAGGGTTGGAAAGGAAAGTTAATGTCAGCCTGTTATACAGAAAACACACCCATCCTGAATTATTTTACACATATTTTGTCCTCTGAAGGCATCCTGACATGTACGCACACACAAACATGTGAACACACTCACACACACACATGCCAGTACACTGACGCATACTGACAGAAATACACAAGCAAGGACACCAAAAAGTGGACACACACACACACATTCACACACATTCACACACACATTCACATACCCTTCAACCCTGCACACCACGCCTCCCTGTCAGGTCAACCTTTAATGATGCCGGAGAGCAAAGGAGACAGAAAGACAGAAGGAGTGAGTGCGAAATGGTGTGAAATATTGCTTCTCCAAATGAAGTTGAGGTCATCCATTTTTAGGCAGTGAAGGAGGGATGGAGGGAAGGGAGGAGGGACGTAGATCCTGAATGCAGCATGTTTTTAAAGAGAGAAATCTGCATAATTTCTGGCAGATGATTGGCAGCAGAGGGCGTGGAGGGAAAGGAGAACAAGGAATGAGAAGGAGGCAAACAAGAAGCAAGGAAGAATGAGAGATGCTAAGATTTTGTAAACACCTTAATATTTCATTGGCAGCATTGGTTTCTGCATGACACTAATCTGGAAAACTGAGAGTGTTAAACCACAGACTGTATTGCCAAACATTAATTGAAGACAAGTCAATACTTTATAGAAATATGAGAACTACTGAAAAGGTATTCAGGTCATATTTTCCAAGCTGTTTATTTACCTCTGTGGCAGCAGTACTAAAATACAAAACAGTCAAGATGCTAAAATCTACAAATGTCTGCATGTTGTTAACCTCAACAATGTTGCAAGAGAATTAGAATGGTGTCAAAGCAATCATTCAGTGTTATTCCATTGACTGGCACCACTTGTTTCCCTTAGTTTAGTGTGTTAGCATGACGCCAGAATCCTACCTTTGTTCGTAAGCACTAAACACAAAGTGTTAGCTGCAAAACTAAAGTCATCAACAAATTAGAATTATAACTCAATGATGCTGCAAAAGGAAAGGGTTGATTCATTCATTAATCCTGAGGGAAATATGGGTTGGGGAGATTTCATTCAAAACACAAATGTGACACTGAAGGGAAAGGTTAGTAGGATCCAATATCTGGGACATGACCACATTTGGAGCCATCCTTTGAGCAATCATCTATACAAACGTGTAGTTCATGACTAAAGTGATGGTGATGGTACTTTTACTTCTACTATACAGTGGTCCCATGTTTATCGCAGGGGATACGTTCTAAAAATAACCCGCAATAAACGAAATCCGCAAAGTAAGTTTTACAATTATTATACATGTTTTAAGGCCGTAAAACCCCTAACCACACACTTTTATACACCTTTTTACACGCATTTTGTACAGTACTCCCTTAGTTAATCAGGACACAGAACAAATGTGCGATTGTCCCTTAGCCAATTTAGGACGCAGAACACAATGTGAACACAAGTGAACCGCGTTATAGCGAGGGACGACTGCATTGTCAAAGGCAACTTCTATCACGTACATTATGTCACAGCAGGAAGATGTTCATATATTTTGTTCCTTCATCATCAGTTTGCTGGCTGAGTGAACACCATGTGTGCACCATGCTGTAAGAAGGATCTGCTGTCATAACATTGAACTACCAATATTGATCTGAGATGTGACAAGTTGTCGAAGGCAATTAGGCAATTAGCTGCATGCTTAATTTACAGCACACTACTGTATCTTTGATGACGGTTTCCTTACATGCATAAATTCATCCACTGAGGGGTCTGGAGTTTGGAAACTGAGAGCAACAGCATCAAATGTATTTGCAGGGAATGAAGAGGTTGCTTTTTTTTTCAGTACATACTGTGAATCTCTGGATGTGACCCCTAAAGGTGGTCACCTTGGACTGCAAGGTTTCTACGATTTGCTTTTTTTCATTTCACAAAGCAGCATTTTTGCTTCCTCGGGTTCCTCGCTGGAACTTTGACTTGTTTTTCTCTCTATTTATAGCCTTCGCTGAAACATTAAGGTAATGGAAGGCAATGTGGCAACTTGCCATTTCTATGTAAGAAAATATGTGTTATATTCGAGGAAAACTGCACATGCACACCTATGTGGAGCTGATTTTATAATTATTCCATTTAGAGTACCACTTTATTTCTGCAAGTGATGGCTGCATGAACAGATTTACTAAAATGATAAAATCCTCCAGACGGAAAAAGATACAATTTATTCCCGTTACGTTGTAGTATGTTTGAATAATTCAAATTAAAAGGAGGTCCACTCTGTCAACATGCAAGCAGCCTCTGAGGTGAACTGCATGGTAACACACTAACCCTAACCCTATGCATATGCAAATTGAAGTCTTTCATAGAAAGCACTGAGTGCAATTTTCCCCTCCATGCTGGAACAGTTGCTATGTGATCACTGCAGCCTTTGAGGGGGATGCTCCTGCTGACAGACAGCTGCTAGGTGACAATGGATACCCATTACAAATATGGCTGATTATTTCATCCAATCTGCCCACACAACACAAAGGCAGTGATAAATAAATATGTATAAAAAGTGATGATAATGATATTTATTGTCGTTTTTTCCTAAACCTTGCACAATAAACAGGAACGTGATGGTGGCGAAGGCCCAGGTGACACAGCTGAGGATTCTCGTTGGTCCTCCACTCTGCAGGCCTCGACTAACCTTTCTACATTTACTCTGAGGGCATGTCCGCCCTGTCTGTATTACAATTGCTGGACATTACTGAAAGGCTAATGTCCATCGTGCCTCTATTAGCCTTCTCACTAACTTCTTCTCTTCCCACAAGATTATTAACTGACTCCTCACAGGGACCAGGAGACATTTAGAGACTATTACAATTAACTGTAAACCTACCGTCTGCGTTTGCGCTCTGCACCCGTCCATGTGAGGGAGTTTTCTATTCCAGCATGCAACATATGGGGTCACACAAGGTCAAACATACGTCTATAGGGATAATGATGAATCGCCTTGAGATACAGAGCAGCTGTATGTTTGTGTTTAGTCATGTAGGCATCATTACTCTGGCAACAACAAAAACAGATTTTTGCACAAATGTTTTTGGTTTTTTATACAAAGAGAGACACAGAATAAAGATAAAGAAATACAAAAATATGACATAAAAACACAGTTAAAAGCCAGAGAATGAAAGTGGCTCTTTAGATACCTTTTAAAACCATCAACAGACTCAGTCTGTCTAATGAGGAGTTGTTCCTCAGTTGTTCAAACGGGGCACAGCCAGAAGTGAAGATGGTTCTGAGAGAGGAGAGAGGAGATGACGAGACCGTGGAGAGATTTATGGACAATTAGAGGGATTTTGGAATTGATCCTGAGGTGAACGGAAAGCCAGTGTAAGGATGCATAAATGGGGGTGATGTGGTCTCGTTTCTTGGACCTTGTTAGTAACAGGGCAGTGTTTTGAATTGGTTGTGAACAGGAAATGGCAGCCTTAGAAACGCCAAGGTAGAGCGAGTTACAGTTGTCCAACCTGGATGACATGAATGACTTTTTCTAGATCACTAGATTAATTCAATGATCAATTCCAAATTTATATAGCGGCAAATAATAACAGAAGTTATCCTACTTTCCATATGAAGCAGATCTTTGTGAGACCGAACAATTCCCACCATGAGCAAGCACTTGGTGACAGTGGCAAGGAAAAACTTTCTCATTTTGGAGATGGTCTAGAGTTACACGGGACTCACACCGAACGCGCAACAGAAGCGGAACGGAAGCGGAACGGTACTTTGCCCGGTGTCAACTCACACCGAACGCGGATCAGCCGCGGAACGGCAGCGGAGCGAGCCGGCCGTATTCACGCGAGATCACGAGATCACGCGAGAATCCTGGACATACCCGAGACCCCGCGATAAACAGTGTATAAAAAAAACAACAACAACAAACAGCTGACTTTGCTTCTCCGACGTGGAGGAGATTATAAAAAGCATCTGTTGTGTCATAAATGATTGTGTGTTGTTCCACTTCAACAATTAGTCTCTCGTTGAGACCCTTTGATCGATCTTTGATCACCTGGTGCCACCGGTCATGACGTCACGTTGATGTGAAGTTGTAAAAAGCTACATGAACTGAGTATTGTGTTTTATTTTGAAAGGGGGCGGAAGTTTATTACGTTGATTCAAGGCCCGGTTTCCTGTCTGGTGCGCAGTGCTCTGTTGAAATTTACGAGGTTCAGCCGCGGCTCGCGGAAGAAATAGAAATCTTGCGGAAAGCTCGCGCCGTGGCGCGGAGAGCCGCTTCTGGGACGCTTCTGATCCGCGCCCGGTGTGAGTGCTCTCATTGACTAGACTGGATTCTATTTGCTACGGTGACCGCGGCGGTGCCGTTCCGCTTCTGTTCCGCGTCCGGTGTGAGTTGGCCTTTAGAAGTAGCTGTCCCTGACAGCTCGGGTCACCTTTTGGCCAGATGTAGGTGAAAAAGGTGATCAAGGATCTGAGCTGTAACAATGGTAAGAAGTATAACCTGAGTCCTGTCCTCATTTAACTGGAGAAAATTATGATCCATCCAGTGTTTGACATCTTCAAGAAAGTTTTGTAATGAAGTTTCATTAGCCTGAAGTTTGGAATTGAGAGAGAGGTAATCATGGGTATCATCTGCATAGCAGCAAACAGTGAAGTAGTGCACAGAGCTCATCAATGGAGGGAAAAGACAATAAGTAATTCACCGATAATATAATTACTCTTCATTTCGTGCAGTTTGTTGTATCTGCATTGTGCAGCTCTTGCTGTGTCGTGTGTCATATGTCATCTGTCTCCATAAAGAATCACGTGCTATGTTCTAGTTTTTTATTTTCCAGATTTTCAAAGGGTTTGTTTGTTTACCCGAGCTGACTTGATTGTAAGAGATCATAGGAATATCATGTGGGAATCTGTGTTTAGAAGTAGATGGATCTTTTAAGGATACAGCTTATGTGTGGTCGAGATCAAAAGCACTGGCCTGTCGACCCTCTGCATGTGTGGGCCGTCAGAGGTGGCGCCCTCATGTCGGCGTCGGTGTAATTGCTTTGTTTTGATGGAGACAGAGGGTAAGGCTGCTTTGGACTCCTCTCGTCCACTCCACATCGCTCCAGGCAAGAATAAAGCAAAAAAATAAAAAATAAAAAAGCAATCTGGCGTCCAAAAACAGACGCACACACATAGACATACATGAACAAAGATGCACACTTGTTTTTTTCGCCCGCACGCGCTCACTTCTTATCTGTCTTATCTGACCCGTCTCTCCTCCGACCTCCTCCTGTGCTTTGAATGTAGCTTTGATAAGTGAACACTAAGCAGGAGGCAAAGAGGGGATGGCGGAGGCTTAATGAGGAGAAGTGGGAGCAGATAATGTGGAGGAGGACGGGATGAGAACGGCGACGGAGAAGGAAGGAAGTCGTAGGGAAGAGAAAGAGAGACAAGGGCAGGGAAAGAGACTGAAGAGGTGTGTGTGTGTGTGTGTGTGTGTGTGTGTGTGTGTGTGTGTGTGTGTGTGTGTGCTGTGTCCATGGTAGCGGCGGACACACACTGAGGAGAGAGATTGGAGGAGGACAGCAGAGAGCACACCCACTCCTCAGAGCGAGGGACTGAAGCCGAGAGAACAAGGGGGGTGATGAAGGAAAAGAGAGATAACACTGAAGATGAGACAAAAGTGAGACAGGTGTAGGTGTGTGTGTGTGTGTGTGTATATCTAACAGGATCAGTCAAACTATCACCCATGTTTTCCCTTGACACACACATACACACTCTCACACAGCGATCAATCGCCACTTAGTGGAACACAACCCTCTCGCTGTGTTTTTGAAGTCTGATTACCAGCTGGGCGGAGATATAAAACTGCTCCATTTGTCCGTCTGTTTCTATTTATCTGTCTTCTTCCCTCCATCATATGCACACACACACACACACACACATATATATATACTTCTCATGAATTTCTGTTTCTCCTGGATTTTGGGAGCTTTAACTCAGCGTGACGTCCACTGGAAATAAATGAAGGAGCTGCTGAAGACGTTACAGGAGCCCAATAATTCTTTCTTCTTCCATTTGTTGGAACTTTTTTTGGGTGGGTTAAAATACAGCGGGAACTTAATGCTTCTCACTTGCGGTGTCACCACAGGTGACCAATGCACCCCAGAGTACAGACGGCTGTTGCTATCTCGCACCATGAGCCAACTGTGTGCGTGTCTGTGGTGTTGATTATCAGGCGGTTAAGCTTGCTTGCTGGTATTGTCACTGGTAGTGCTGTGCAGAAATGATTCAGCTTATGAGGTTTTTATAACTTTCCCACCATTGGTTCAAATACAATATGACACTGTTTGTTAATGGAAATGAATTAAAAAGGGGGATATTATGTGTTCACAACAATTGAGACACAGACAGAGTTGCATTACGCCAAAACCCAACCACGACGTCTCCATCGCGTCGCGGCCGCAATGCTGCTTTGGTCCATTCTCCACCAGGAGTGTTTCCGAAGAGTTTCCCCCACTAGACTTTGTTAACTTGCACAGATTTGGTCATTTTTTCTTGGTTATGTGCTTGCTTCTTGGAAATAAACACCTGAAATGAACCAGTTGGGTTAGAAACATTGACTACAACAGCCGCAGGTAGCATTTTAAGTCTGTTAGAGATGTTAAAAGTGTCAAGTGTGGTGGAAATTTCAGTGGGAGATTAAAATTGTCTTTGTTTTTTAGTTCATTCAGCGGAGTAAGAATAAAATGAGGTTAAGAAGAACAATCTGAACAGAAAAATGTAATTTGTTAATTATAAGGACCCACTCAGAGAATACCAAGTTATTAATAGTTAAGCTGAAAGGTCAGAGATCGTCACACACAAATGGTTCAGAGTCTGACAAAGAGGGAAAGAAACGTAACACACATTTATGCAGTTCCAGCTCTGCACCTGCTAAGACCAGGGAGACCATTTTTGTCTTCTGAAGAAACTGACCCTTATCTTAGCCACAAAAGTTATCAACAAAAAAGACTCCTTATGAAAACTTCTCACTATAAAGACAGAGAAACCTTTCGAAGAAACTCAGTAATTACCCAAACACTTGGCTGACCCTCATAACGGATCACAGCTCCCAAATAAGAGAAGCTGTAAACTGGAGTCACCTTCCTCAAAGGAAAAATGCACAAAGTAAATGAAAATACAAAACACAATATTAACGTAATGGATACATTTTGTGGCCAAATTTAGCCCAGTTCAACCTTCGGGAGCTCCTCATGATGTAAGTGTTTTGTTGCAATGGGAGGAAACTAAATTCCTGTCGAGGGAAAGGTCTGAAAAAGTCCAGCATCATGTTATATTACTGAGCATCATAAGGAAGATCATCAAACTTACCAAACTTCACCCTTTGTTCTTCAAAAATAACCAAAAGACGTCTTCCCTATACTCTCCTATCTGTGTAACATGCTGTTGACTTGCACCCATAACCCTGTGGCACATCTGTCATCCATGCTTGATCCACTTTTTGCTCGGATCGCACCATATTCGTACATATTGTTGGACAAAAACCCAACACAAAGCATATTCTAAAGACAATTTTATCCCCAGCGCATCAGTGACAATCTTTCATACAGGCTGTGGCCATGGGACAGCGTTCACACCGAGAAAATAAATGATTTAAAGTACTGACCCCTGCAGGATCTAACATTTAACCTCTAGAAAAATGTGATGCAGTATTGTTTTGCAACAGACAGATTCCTTTAACAGTGTTACTGCACATGGCTCAGATGTTGGAATGTCTGTCAGCGTTAAGCATTTACAGATGATGCTGCTTCTGTACTTTGTGCACCAGGTGAAATGACCTTAGAAAATGAACCAAACTCACTAAATAGCGCTGAGATAATGAGTAATCAAGTCCTCGTCTATGTGGTGAAGCGTCGCCTTTATCTGCAGTGATGCAGCTGAAAGCGGAGCCTTGACGGATGAAAGATTTGTTGACACCAACCCTGACATCACAAGCGAAGGAACAAAATGGATCCGTCAGTAGTCGCTGTATGCAGAGTAGGCAGGTTTGAATAGTCGCAAGCTTTCGCAGTGTGGGCACAGAGGAGTGAAACAGATGTCTAACAGATGCAGAGGAGTGTGGTGACAGATACAACAGCATGGCAGCACAGAGGTACTAACAACGGGAAACGCAGACTGCGAGCAGTCCGAACCGCAGGCAGGTTATTGGAAATACACGCAAGAGTGTAGATGTTGTCATCGGAAAGAATATTACAGACTGCTGTGTGAGTAGAGGAAAAGAAATGGAGTGACTCATGTAAAAAAACTAAATAAATGATTATTTTCATGACTGTCCCAGGATACACACGGTGTCCAACAGTCCAAAACATGATGCTATCCAAATGACAAGCAACAAATCCACACATGGGGAAGCTGAAAGCAGAGAATGTTTAATGAAAATGCCAAATGAAAGAAATATTCAATTAAATTCATCAAATGTAATTCATAAAATTACAGTACACTGGCTTCAAAGTGGGCAGGGAAAGCTGACTTAAGATGTTACATCTCCTTTCTTTAAGACCATCCCTTCATCCGACCCCAGCTGACATTGGATGATGAGTGGTGGGATACACACCGGTCACAAAACAGGTCTGACACATGGAGACAATTAGCCGTTCACGCTCACATTTGCATCCAGTCACCGAGTAACCTTCACTTCTGAGTCTCTGAACTGTGGCAGGAAGCTGGAGTACCTGGAGAAAAACCCACACAGACAGTGGGAGGACGTGCAAACTCAACGCCGACTGGGTATGACTCAGGAACCTTGGAACCAGGAACCTTCTTGCTGTGAGGAGACAGTGTGGCGTTCTGGTCTTTAATCCAGAAATGTAATCATGAAAAACCTCAAAGACAACGGACCCAGAATGTCAAACTTTAACTTTAAGATAGATAGATAGATAGATAGATAGATAGATAGATAGATAGATAGATAGATAGATAGATAGATAGATAGATAGATAGATAGATAGATAGATAGATCTTCTCGTCTACTGCAGAAGAATGACAGCAGAGAAAAACATGAGAAAAAATGCAGGAGGGGAGAAAGAGGGAGGATAGCAGGCGTAGGAAGACATGGCCATTTGTGTGTGTGTGTGTGTGTGTGTGTGTGTCTCCTATTCAGCCGTGCTGGCCTTGTGTTTCTCTTATGTTAGCTGAAGGTTGAGCCTTGGGCTCCAATGAAAAGAACCCATCGGCAAGCAGCGAGCACCATGTTCCTGTACGTGTGAGTGTGTGTGTGTGTGTGTCTTTTGTGCATGCAGAGAGCGCGCACACACACACACACACACACACACACACACACACACAGAGGCAGGTTTCTGGTAGCCTTGGGCATCCAGGACCCACACACATTGAAGACACACTCTCCCTTTGTTCCACCCAAACAGCTCTATAGAAAAAGTAATAAAGACAGGAGAGCTCTGGCCGCCAATCCAACCACCTCTCCTGCTAATTTCACTTTCTCTCTCCCTCCGTCATCGCTCTGTCTCTCTCCGTGCTCCTCGTCTGTCTCTCTGTCTCACCCCTCACGTCTCTCTGTCTCTGCCTTTTACGCCGATTTGGCCTGTCTCTTCCTGTCTCGTGTCTATGCGACATTTTCTTTTCTTCTTTTTTTTTTAACGTCTCTTTCCTGTCTCGTGTCCGTTTTAACTTTTTATTTTTATTTCACCCCCCTCCTCTTTCAGCCGCCACGCTCTCCCTCTTCATTTCTTCCCGTTTGTTTCCTCCCTCTGTCTGTCACTGTCTCCTCTCTCCCAGGCTCATGCTGAGTTTGCCTACAGCCCTCCGTGCTCCTCTCTCCCTCTCAGGCTGTTTTTCTCTCCTCTCTCCTTCGATCTGTTTATTCTCTGCTTGTTTTTCTGGCCTCCACAGCTCTCTCTCTCTCTCTCTCTCTCTACCCGGCCCTACCCTAACACCACAACCTCTCCTCCTCCTCCTCCTCCTCCTCCTCTTCTTCCTCCCCGCTGTCTCCACTTTCTCCCCACTCATTCTTAATCCATGTTTCCCTTCCTTTACCCTGCTTTAACACATTTTCATCTCAATAATTCACATTTATTTTCTTTTTATCCATCTCCATACCAATCTATACTCAGGAAACTGCCTCCTCTCTTCACGTGTGTTTTTCTAACTCAATCATTTTTAAAATGTGCTTCTTATTTTGTATTAATGTGAGTACAATGATTAAAAAAAAACATGTTTTAAATCAGATAACGTAGATAGGAGCTGATTTTTATTTATTTTTTCCCCATTAAAGTAATACACGGAAATATCGCAGTGCATAATTACCGTGTCGCGATCTGTTGCCCTGTGAAGGATGGATGATGGATGATGGATGATTTGAATACGGAGGTGGATTTTTTTTCTTGCCCACAAACTGGTGAGGAAGGAACACCTGTTTCAAAATAAGTCACGGCTCACGCCGTCACCGTCACGCAGTGTTTGTGGCTGTTAAATGAATGGGAACAAATGATGGAGGTGGCAGCTTCGGAAGGAAAATGTGTGCAGGTTGTTGCACTTATAATATTTATATAAGAAATAAATCATACGCGAGCAGTGAGCAGAGTTTTGTTTAATGATCCTGTGTGGCTGTGAAATACTTTGTGAACGATGTTTTGCATGTGTAGCTACTCTGCAGTCATTTAATATGAGTTTCTGTACTAATGTAAAACGTCCAGCATCATGTATAAGGGATATTTTGATGGTGGACAGCAGAATATAGAGGGGGCACAGTACTAAAACTGTTCAAGCAAGATTATTATTTGGCCTTTTATGCCTTTATTGATAGTACAGCTGAAGATGGGGAGTGACACGCAGTAAATCAGCGAGGACTATATCCTCCACACACGGGGCGGGCACTTAACCCACTACGCTACCGACCGCCCCAAACACTAGAAATTTTAATCATGCTAATGTTAGTTTTCATTTTAAAAGTGACACACATATTTGGTGTTTTATGCTTAAGATTCTTGACTTGTAGTACTTCGTTTACTATGTTTATTGTGACCACTCTGGACCAAAATACCAAAGCAAAGTTATTCTCGTGTATTTAACCCACTCACAGATCCTTTCTCACTGTCTGCAGAGCTACAGCTTTGTATTGGCTCGGTTTGCATTATTATTTTCCAGCTCCCCGAGTCCAGTTGAAGTGCCCTTGAGCAAAATAAGTTCCTTTCCGTCCTGATGGCTGTGACATGGATGTGTATCTTTTACTTGAACTCATAAAAAAATGTTTCTATTTTTTTTTTTTTATTGGGTGCACACACAATATTTGTGTAAATATATAAAAAAAAATTTGTTGTCAGTCAGAACAAATCACTTCAACGTCGACCTTTTTCCCGCGCTCAATTTGTCAATTTGAGTTCCATGTGAAGGCAGCGACCGTCTGCAGCAGAGCAGCAGCTCCAGGTGTGGTTCATTAATTACCACAGAGGATCAAACACCTGTAGGTGCCAGCCCTCGAGGACTGGATCTGATCTCACCTTCCTTCCAGCAGCCTGAGGTATCATCAAAGCCGTATTAATGATGGAATAAACTTTGGCCTTAGCAAAATAAAAAATAAAAAACATTAAACCCAGACAGCCTCCCTCCTACAAACACACACCCTGCACTGCTTCATGTTCCTTCTCTCTGTCTCTGTCAGTGTTAAGTGTTCCCTGTGACCCCAGCTAATCGTGTTCCAGTCCGCCTCATGTCTCCGCTGGGGGACAGACACAAACACACCTGCAGTAAACACACTCCCCGAACACTGAGTTATCCATTTCTACTACGCTGTCAGCCGGGACAAAAGCTGAGTCGCAAGCTGGGAGGTTACAGTGATAAGTGTGTTTCATTTAAAGTCTTATTGATCAGCACAGCTAATTATAACCATTTGTTAACCCGTTTGTGCGTCTGCTTTAGTCTGTATGCAAGGCCTGAGCTCGAGGGCTATTTTGACTGAATGACACTGAGATGAGTAATAACCGTGAGATAACTGTGCACTCATATTTGAGCCCGTGCTTTCTCTTCGTCAGTGCTCATCAGTAATGCTAACCCTAATCAACAATATCACCACATTTAATCTAATTTGATCTTTGATGGAGCTGCTTCATTTTGAGTTCACTAATAAATAATGTCAGAATACAAATCATAGCCTAACCAATAATGGTGGGCGACATAAAAATGATATTTAACATTTTAAAAAATCACAAAATATCTGACATTTTTCAAAATAAATACATAACAAACACACATTTTTGGAAATTGCTATTATAACCCAGAGTTATGCTGTGAATGCTAATAGTTTAACTTGTGTTTTGCTGGGATACTCGTTTTTGGTTTTGTTTAGATAAATCAGACTCTGATTTTTTTGAAAGTATTCTTTTGGTTATGTTCATTTCTTTGGTTTGAACAGCACACATTCCCCCCACACTGTTTCCCTTACCTCACCTCTTTTTGTTGTATTATAATTAATCCAAATTCCTGGCCATAAATTACTTTGTTTTACCAAGTACACCTGGTTTTTGTGTTACTACTTTTCCCTACACGAGCTTGGTCATAACATAAATGGG
Organism: Larimichthys crocea; assembly: GCF_000972845.2. Lineage (NCBI taxonomy): Eukaryota > Metazoa > Chordata > Actinopteri > Sciaenidae > Larimichthys > Larimichthys crocea. The sequence goes on from NC_040031.1 coordinate 9,341,186, forward strand.
GGCTCATCTGTTAAAAGATTCCCAGAGCAAAAGTTATTGATTGGAGGTTGGAAAAGTTTTGAGAATATGCAATATGCTAATATCAGTATATGATACATTTTTATAGTTAGGGCTCAAATACAGGTGTTAGAAAAACGTACAAAAAAGCCCAAAACAATATTATCAATTAGAGATGCTATTGGACAACCACTGGACTTCATACTCTGTGGGATAATCTTTCTCTAACTTTTCTAATTAAGACTATAGACATTGGTTTAATAATCGTGACGTTTAATTTTTCCAGCCATTCCAATGGGTCTGTCTAGAAAACAGCTGAGCCTCTCAGAGCTTCTCTAGCAACTAAGAGAAATAACATTTCTTTCACAGACATGACAAACATTCACTGCTACTAGCAACCGCTGGATGAAAATGGCAACTGCTGTCGAAAAAACAGAAGCGTGTCAAACCGGGGACAAAGGCATCATCAACAGTTTGAATGTTTTCAGCAGTTCCTTAAGGTCCCAAAGCATTACTTCTACTTTTCTTTATGTTGTCACGGCCAAGGAGGCAACTCTTGCTTGTTAGTTTATGTACCTGTCACACTCGTGAATGCTTGCTTTGAGGACTGTTTGCAGTCGTTGAAACTTTGTCTGGTTCAAGGTAATGCTGATGGGTTGCCATGGTTTTCGTAGTGAGCGCAGCCAATCGTCCTCACAGCTCCCTCTGTTTTTATCTCTAATTTCTCTTCCTCTCTTCCCTTTCTGCTCTCCTCTGTAAAGGCCTAAGATAATGGGAGAAGCCAAGGTCTGACAAGAAAGGAACGTGCGAGAGGGACTGTTTACACAGACTTATTCAATGTAAAAGACAAAAGAAGGCATTGTGCATGTTGTCCATAATTACAGATACATTTAAAGTATAAAGAAACAAAACCAACAAGTTTTATTCTCAGGGGCTTCAAATACTGACATTTTCAGTTAAACCACTGATAGACAGGATACCCTTGAGCTGCTGTGTGAGACTCATTGGGCTTTAATTTAACCCATCTGCTTCAGGTGACATAGAATATCATAAAGCCTGTGTGAAGAAGTTGGTTGGGGTGGATGGATGTCAAACAAACACAGGAGTCCACCATTCTTCTCCACAAGCACTGGACCCATTAGTATTATGTCAAAGTCAAGCGCTAATCACAGTACCTGGTCTGTTGCTGGTCTGAAAATGGCAATTCACTTCATTAAAACAGTATAATAAGTTAACTAAAAGCACTGTAATGGGCATACTACTAGACAGATCTGTTGGCTAAATGTCTATTGCATGTTAATGTTGGAAGAAAAGGGGTTAACGAAAGAGACTTTTTCGGCAGAGAGTAAAATATTCTATTTTTGTCATGTCTGTTGGGGCTGGTACTTAAGGTGTTACATTTAATGTTTGGCTGGGGCAGCCGTCTATGTCCTTTGGTCTAAGAAGCTGGCAGTTGATTGTGTTTTGGCAGAAGAAAAGAGGGGTAGAGTATGGGTAGATGACAAGAACAAGGTCTTGTTGCCAGGTATGCACAAGAGGGGGGAGACAAGGATTTTTGGCGAGTGTGTAAAGAGAGAGGTAGGAAGACGATGATTGGCCGACTCTGCAGTGGGGTCTCCCTCTGGGATTGCAACTTGATGGATGAAGCTTGTTTCTTCTCCAGAGGAGATTAATGGAGAAAGGTCAAAGTGTTTTAGGTCTTACAGTTTTACATACATGCACATACTTAGATGCACAAATGCACACGTTGGGTTCACTCAAACAAAGACGACAAAAACACCTGCACAGACTCAAAAAGGCAGCAGACGTGGTTTAGAATAGACAGACCACCACATCATGACCTTCATCAAGGAAGTTAGGGTTAGGGGCTAACCCCACTATGGGTTTGTGTTACCTGTGCTTTGTTGCTTTTAGCTTTTAGCTACTGTCTCATGACAATGTACCCTTTAGAGGCCAATGTTTCTGGAACTCCGGTGGAGCCTGGCGGATATCTGGAAAATGGAAAACAGCCAAGACTTCCCCATGATATGTTCAACTTGTGTGTTTAGAACCAAATGTACACACACTTAATTGAAACTGTGTGGAACACATAAACATGGTAGCAAACAGGAGTGCTGTTTCAGTCCAACAGGAGCATGGCACAGGGGAAGAAACTCATCCGGTGATGTACTTTGGTCCAACCTGTTTGGCACCTTTTGACTGACTCGCCCTGTTGGCTCTGGAGTCATGATGGTCATCAATACTGGCCCTTTGTGACAGCTGATAATGACCTCCAATTTTCCTTCTGATTGGGCGAATAAGAGGAGAAGAAGGTTACTTTGGACTCTCTTTTGGCTCAGTGGAAAAGAACTGCTGCTTTTCTAGAGAGGATGACCTTCTCAAAAATGTACATTCACTGCCAGGCCATTGTATAAATGTATTTATGTTCTCCTGACTCTTGCGGTCCTGGGATATAGTTCCAAGGATTCTGAATTGGTTAACGTCACTGATCTTTAAGGCCATTGCCGTCAGTAGGTGGGTGTGGTGATGGTTGCCTCTTGAAGACTTGATACAGGTCAGTAAAGTTCAACTTATTCTTAGAGAGGGTTAATATCAAAAAGACATTGCTTCTACTTGCTTATCACCTTATGAAACTGGAGCTGTAACCCTCATTGTCTGCAGGTGGCACGAGTGTCTTTCCTGTAGATAGCACACATAAAGGATAGACAATTGTTACTTGTTTATACGAACAAATTCAATTTTAGAAATCTCTAAATGCAGTGTATTGCGAGTATCCAGATGACACACTTAAAAAGGTCAAAAAGTTGAGTCTGCACCGCTGGACACTTCTCACGCTTAATGGTTGCCGTTTTGGCTATGTAGCGGAAGGAGAAGGATTACCGGCGCTGTAAAAAACGGTGGTTCAAGAAAGCTGGTGGAGCTGAATATTGAATACCACAATACACAGTGGCAATTCAGCGAAGAAAAAGAAAAAGAAACGATAAATATATTTACGGGTTAAGTCCATAACAGCCTTACTCGAATCCTACCCGGCTGAAAACTCTATGCCAGTAAATACAGAGTAAGCACAGAACTACATAGAAGTGAACTAATGGAAGTATCTGAACTGAGTTTGTGATGGTGGTGATAATGGTACACACTTTTGGATGGTCTCTTGTCATTGTCATTGTTAGAAGAATAGAAACAGAGTAAAATCTCCTGTTTTCACAACAAAAACAAGACTGTATGTAAATAAAAAGTAACCTCGGTAAGTAATATGCTTTTACAATTAACCTTGCAAGAGATGAGAACACTGTGTAACTGCACACAACAAAGATGGCGACAGAAATGTGTCAACAAATATATACTATATACCCTTACCTTGGGTGTGGTTATCTTCTATATAAACCCATTTGTTTGCAAGGAAATATGTTTTACAGGCTCGATGCTGGTGAATGTCTGCGGTAAATGATTTGGAGTTAATAAGCAAGAGTTTACAAAGACAGATCCTGATGTCTACTGAATCTTTGTTAAATACCAAATTGAAAAAGTTGGGCATTGGCACAAGAAACACGCTGTGCTTTAGCACATAATGGACAAAGCTTCATTGTGTTCATGAGGAGGACCTGATTAGCATAAAAAGACATCTTCGAAAAGACAGAGCGGAAATGAAAAATGCTTACCCACCCCCCGTGTTCCTCTCAACATCTCTGCCTCGTCTCCTGTTTTTCTCTCTCCATGTTTCACCGCCTCTCTATTCTTTCCGATGTCCTCTTTCTGCTTCGCCTAGGTCAAGGTTTATGAAAGGTGGAACATCTGTTGTCTCATCAAAACTGCGTTCTCTCTAGCGGACTGCATATTTCCCCTCGCCCTTTCAAACAGAAACATTCTTTCTTGAAGGAGGGAGAGTAGCGAAAACACAAGTGACCTTGAGGATGAAAGATTGCAGCATGGCACAGAGTTCTTTTGTGGGGGGATACAATTCAATTCAGCTCAATCCAATATTTAGTTGGACACGGTTTAATTTCAGGCACTTTTTTTTTTTACGTGGACGGCACAAACCTTCTGTAGCGAGGAGAAACAAAGAGCAGTGAAATACGTACGGACGATGGCGTGTAAAGATTATCATTTCCACGGATGATTGAAGGAAAAGCAGAATATGCAGCGACACTCACTGAAGGACTTGCAATGCATTTTAAACTCCCTTTCTTCAATTCTATTCAGTATCATCTGTGAACTGGGCTTGCTGACCATGAAGAGGTCCATCAATCACTGGGAGTCTTTATACTGTACGTATTGTACAAGAAGAACAATAATTCACATAAGCTCTTAGAAGAAAGCCAATAGGAGAGGAAGCTGTAAAATAACAATGCACAATGATACTTCTAACATACCTCCTGTGTAGCTATGGTAAACGTTAGATTCGAGCCCCGTTATGTAACTTTTCTACCATAAAATAACATTTTGATGTTCGCTGACTTCTAGATTTTTCATAAGCTGGTCAAGCTAAGCAGAAGATGGAATTGGCAGAAGAAACAAAGAGCAAGAAGCAGAAGTAAAAATCTGGGATTGACAGTTTAGTGGTTGGTGAGAGCTTGGTGAAATAAAAGGCTGAAAGACAGACGCCGAGCTGGGCTGACTGCTGCTGGACTAGTCAGTGATATTACCTGAGCAATATAATCATAACAAAGACGTGTATGCCTGTTCATGTTTACCACAGTGGGATTACAGTCTGGAGCCGCTAAATTACAAAAATACCAATTTCTACATAATGTTGCTTTAAGCGGACAGAGCTGTTGATTGAAACATTAGCAAGAATTAATCTGAAGTCAGAATAATCATCAGCAGATTAGTCAAATCGAGAGTTATTCTAGAAAAAAAATCGCCAAGTGTCCTTAAAATCTGACTTTTCTCTGCTTTGATTTGATCTGATTTCACTCCTGTGGGTGTACAGAAACACACACACACACACACACACACACACACACACACACACAGCTGTCTCTGTTACCGCAGGTGTTTGTGCTTTGACAGAATTATACTATCAATTCCAGGAGCGCTCATCGATTCTGAATTGCATGTGTGTGTGTGTGTGTGTGTCTGTGTGTGTGTGTGTGTGTGTGTGTGTGTGTGTGTTAGTGTGTGTGATAGAGAGAAAGATCAACCCATCGTCTCCTTCTTTCACTCTCTCTCCGTCCTTTCATCCATCTCTTATCTCTCCTTGATTCTTTTAATGGGAAATTCAAACAGACCACCCCTCGGTACTGCCTTTCTCTCGGCCTCATTTCCCACCTTGCATCCTTTTCTTCTCTCTCTCTCTCTCTCTCTGTCTCTCTCTCTCTCTCTCTCCCTTCTCACCTGCCGAAATATCACAAATCGTTTTTCTCCTCTCTGTTTTGCTGTCAGTTTTACTGATCAATGCGATGGAAAGGCCAGACAGAGAGAGAGAGAGGGAGGAGAGGGAGGAGAGGCAGAGAGAAGGGGATGAAGGGAGATGAAAAGCAGTAATAAGGAGAAGGGGACAGAACAAGAAGTAGATCTTTGTCTCAATCCTTCTAACTTATTTCTCCCTCACCTTCCTCCTTGTCTCTCAGCCTCTCGGGCCTAATGGCGCTCAGAGAGGAGAAGGACCAAACCAACAGACTGTATGTGCGTCATCCTGTCAACGATCACTTCATCGATAGAAGAATGAAGAGCTAGAACGAGAAGGAATGAGAGAAGATTAGGAAAACAGAAAATATACAAGAGAGAAATCAACATTTTTAATATTTAGCATCAGAGCAATATTCAAAAATCTTTTCTGGGCTCAAAGCCCAAAGTCCACCATCATCTCCTTAGTCTTGTTAACGTTAACAGGAGGAGGTTGTTGTCTTGGCACCGGCAGGTCAGGTTCTCTTCATACTTCTCTGATTTTATTATTATACTAACTAGAGGAGGAAAAAATACAAAACTTGACGTGTGGCCAGATCTAAACTTCAGTTTTGTGTCTTACAGCGTAAGAAAAACATTTCCTGCCAGTGTCCAAACTCCACACGAGAGAATAATCATAGTGATTTGAGCAATTAGGACGGACGTCAGGGGTTATCTGTCCTCTGTAGCTTTCATGATGTACGCTGGCATGAAAAAAATCGATATAGATAAATAAGAAAAGGCAGGACGTGAGTCATACCGGTTCGTCATCTAGCCTCGTGGTTTCTCTAACAAATGACCCGACTGACCAATCAGCTTAGTGACATTAGCGCAGCGATGAACCAGCAGCCAGGCACCAGGCGACACCAGCAGCTGTTTATGCAGAGATGGGTTGATACGTCTCTTATTACATGTTATAGTACACGTGTGTGTGTGGTCAGCATGTGACAGTCCGCTCTATCTCCTTTCCTTGGCTCCTTAAACATACACAGACCCTTTCCAAAAAATTAGAATATCATAGAAAAGTTTACTTATTTCCATAATTCCATTAAAAAGGTTAAACTTTCATAGATTATAGATTCAGGGCCCACAATTCAAACAATTTTAAGTATTTATTTGTTTATTTTTACATAATTTGGGCTTCCAGCTCAAAAAACCCACGAAAACAGGAATTCAAAAAATTAGAATATCACCATTTACTTCTCAGTTTTTGCTGAAAGAAAGAAATCAAATCAGTCAAAATATGGTACTTTCTAAACGATACGTCAATGTTCAGTACATTGTTGGGAATCCCTTTGCCTTAATCACTGTCTCGATGCACCGTGGCATTGAGGCAATCAGCCTGTGGCATTGCGTGGGAGTTATGGAAGCCCAGATTTCCTTGATGCTTGCTGTCAGCTCTTCTTTGTTTTGGGATCTGGTGGCCCTCATTTTCCTCTTGATAATACCCCATAGATTCTCAATGGGGTTTAGGTCTGGCGAGTTGGCTGGCCAGTCAAGCACTGTGATGGCATGGGATTAAACCAGGTCTTGGTGCTTCTGGCGGTATGGGCAGGGGCCAGGTCGCTTCCTGCGTTGGCTCAGGCTCAGAAGTGGCTTGACCCGAGGAACCTGACAGTTGTAGCCCATCTCCCGGATGCGTCTGAATGTGGTGGTTTTTGAAGCTGTGACTCCCGCCTCATTTCACTCTTTCTGGATCTCTGCCAGATTCTTGAATCTTGTCTGTTTGATAATCTGCTGAATCCCACGGTCATCTCTTATGCTGGTGCATCTTTTCCTGACACATTTTGCCCTTCCACTAGACTTTCCATTGATATGCTTGGACACAGCACTCTGTGAACAGCCAGCCTCCTTAGCTATGAACTTTTGTGGCTTACCCATCCTATGGAGGGTATCAGTGATGGTCTTCTGGCCAGTTGTCAAGTCTGTCAGGTGCTTTGAGTTTAGTAGATGATTAGTGTGTGACACCCAGTTGAAAACATTAATGCCCTGCAAAATCTGGGCTGATTTCTTCACAGTATTCTAATTTTTTGAATTCCTGTTTTCGTGGGTTTTTTGAGCTGGAAGCCCAAATTTTGTAAAAATAAACAAATAAATACTTTGAAATCATTTGAATTGTGGGCCCTGAATCTATAATCTATGAAAGTTTATCCTTTTTAATGGAATTATGGAAATAAGTAAACCTTTCTATGATATTCTGATTTTTTGGAAAGGGTCTGTGTACCTAAAGCAGGTGCAAGTGTGTTAGAAAGTGCATTTAAAAGACCAATGCTCGATCTCCAATGCTGCAGACAAAAGCCAGTCCAACACAGAGACAGAAACCTCAGACCTTTCTGGGGTGTATTCCAAACAGCATTAAACGTCCTTTCCTAAACACTTTTCCTTGACCTGAACATTATCAGTTCAAGGAGAGACGTGAAGGAGGATTCAGAAGGTCTTACACGAGGCTTCTTTTATCCAACAGTGAGTCTCGCCTTTTAGCCTTTTATTACATGAAGCGCTCACCAACGACTAAAAGTCAACCCCAGATTTACCCTTCCTCTGGTCGCCTCTCGCTCGGCTCTCTTCTTAGTTTCCTCCGTCGTCCTTTTTTTGTCTCTTCACCTCTGCCATGTTCTTCCTCTGCTGAACTTGGCTATATCGTCCACTCGCTCCACTTCTGGTGCGGCATCGCTGCCCGTCTGTATTCCACCTCTTGCCCACAACCCTGAAAAATTTCCTCTTCATAGTCGCTCTGGACTCAGCACAGCTGGAGGGAAAAACCAGAAAACATTTTCTTTATAAAAATATGACTAAGATAAATGAAATAGTAGCTTCTGTGTGACTTTGCACCGTAAAAATGTTGTGCATTCTCGTGAGAGAACAGGTGCACGGGGTGCACACATGGGAGAAGCAGCAGCACCATTCACCTGATTACAAGTCAGTGTACCATCAAAATGATTTAAAATGTGTTTTATTATGACAGAAAAGTTATGTAACTATGAACATAAGGCATGTAGGGATGCACCGAGTCCCATCCAAGCGTGTTAGATGTTAAACGTCTGTTGTGTTCTTGCCACAGTATATCGACTTGCTGTGTGTGGTGTACGTTTCTCCTCAGTTCCCTCTTCTTGGACTGAAAGGACCTTTCTTTTAATTCCCCCCGTTTTTCTTTAATGGCGAGTATGAATTCTGGTCAAACCGAGGAATTAAAGATTCTGTCATCTCCTGCCTCCTCTGCCACACGCCTGGCTGGAATGGTCCAGAAATGTCATGTCCTGCTGCTAATGAGGTGGGAGTGTCAAGAGTGTGTGTGTGTGTGTGTGTGTGTGTGTGTGTGTGTGTGTAGGGCTAAGAGGAGTTTAGGGCTTGCATGTCCATAGAAGGACGAGTGAACGCACACACACTCACTGACATTTAGCAGAACCGTAGACAATTTTGTTTCAGTGTTTGGCCTTCAGACTGGCCAGTCCTGAATCTCTCTCACTCTCAAACACACACACACACACACACACACACACACACACACACACACACACACACACACACACCCTCATGTTTTCTGGTAATTTTTTAATATCCTTTTTACTTCTCTCCATCTTTATTATTCTCTCTCTGCCCTCCTTCCTCCTTTGTTAAACTGAATCATTAAAATACCTCCCAGCATTCTGGAGAACATTAAAAAAAAAAAAAAAATCAGGTTTCATTGTAATAGCTAATCAACAGAGAATAGGCCGGTCCATTCTGACGTGGTCTCTACTTGTAAAACCTTTTCTGCCCCTGATGACAGCCTGGGTGAGATTTCCATTCAGAGTGCTTTCACTGTTCCCAGCTTGGCTTCCTGTCGAGCTCCAGCAAAAATGCATAACCTTATATTATATAAAACGGCTCTCCAGGTGGATACTCTTTATAAAAAAGAAAGAAAACTTTTTGAATTGCGTGAGTGTAACGTTTTGCTACACAGGAAATCATTTGATTTATATGAAGTTGAAGTTTAAAGTTTAAACCAAATCACAAATATCATTTTTTAAAGATATTTTTTTTTCCTTTTCAAGCTTTTATTCGACAGAGACAGCTTGAAGAGTGACAGGAATGTGGAGAGAGAGAGACGGGGACTGACAAGAGCCATAGGTGGGATTCGAACCCCTGGAGTCAAAGTGGTCTAAAATGTTCTGAAGCTTTCTTGATGTCGACGTCCATATACGAAAACCTCACATCATTTCCTATTTGGGGTAAAGCCATTCACAAAGTATTCTGTTATAGTTTATCCCAAAGTAAAAACTGAACTTGAATGTAATCGTGAATATTACTGTAGGTTTTCTGAAATAAATGTGTTGGAGAGCCCACCCTGACTTAGTGAGGGTCCATGTTTGATCGACCCGCACTGACCGACGTTTGAAACTAACCCGCCCGAACTCGGACCGCAGCAAATAATTGTGAAATCTTGTACCCAACCCGCTTCCTGACCCGCATTTTGAAAAGTAGTCTATACTTTCTCTACCTCCTGTAGAGCTCGTGACATCTTCGCGCCAGTTATTCAGCCAATAAAGTCTGTGCATTTCACAGAAAATGTTGTCTACTACATAAATTACAAAACTTTACTCGGCATCTTTATTTCAGACGACCCGACCGACCGGGACCCGAATACCATTAAAAATATTGTTTGGTGACTGGTGACGCAGTCACCCACTTAATTTGGATCAACCCGCGCATCACTGGTGGGGGTGGGTGTTCAATCTCGAATCAAGTCTCTACGACCTTACGTTTGGGAGTTATTCGACCAGGGGTCAACCTCTGAAAAGCTTTTATCCCTTATGGTAACCCCACCCCTCACTGGGCAATCTCAAACAGCAAGTATTGGACCTAGAAGGTCACCAGGACCAGTGGACTCCAAAATCCAAAATGGGAGAAGCATAATGTAAAAAACTTTCATTGCATTTCCTATGGGGGACTAGTGCTTGCTTTTTATGATAAATAATCTTTTTAACTTGTGTGAATGTAAATTTTTAGCACTTTCTTAGGTACAGCTGAGACAGAGCACTGATGAATTAATGCTTTAGTAATATATAGAACTGTATGGGACAGAACAGGACCTACCAAAACACAGCTTACCCTCACAGAGAAATATATATGTACCTTTTAGGGTCCTGTGTTTGAAACCCTCGTTAGGGGCAGTCCTGCCTGGCACTGATCTCAGAGCTGTGTGCCGTGAAGCAGAGGGACGGGGGATTACCGCGCTTAGGTTTTTGTATGAAGCATATGTGTTGAGCTTTAAATGGTGCTGAGCTAACCACCTGCTCAGCCTAGTTTATTAGTGTATAGATGTAAGACTGGTGAGTTATTGCTTTAAGAGTATTTTTCATGGAGTTTGTTTTTCTTGACTTTTTAAGTTCATGCTGTGACAATAAAAACTTTGCTTTGATTTAAATCCAGGATGAAAAAAAGTCCTTTTTTAAAGCACCTGTCCTTGAAAATGTAGATATGCCCCCAGTCAATACGGAGTAAACACACGGCATTTCAGTGCATGGCACAAAGAGCATAAGAGGGACGGGGAAATATGTTTCCTAATGTTGAGGCATGCCGGCGCTAAAGATGGAAAATCTAAGTAATACTTGTACAAAGCCCCTTTGCAATTGTTGAGGACTCGTTTCTGCATCTGAAGTTACTACGAGTTCTGCTGGCTCTGCTTCACCAGGTTGTTGAAGAGATCCAGAAATATGTTTGGAGCCCGTCAACATGAGGCTCCAAACTCACTGTTTTGTTCCTTTCTCCTCAGTGGAGGAGAGGGAACGTCGTCCCAGCAGATTCTCCTTCAGTGTGTATCTGCGGCACAGACATCACATCAGTCATTGCCCGGTAACGGTCGGTGCTGCAGAGCGAGCCATCCGGGGCCACAGGGGCCCTCTTTCGGCTTGTGTTTGTAACAAAAACCTCCTCCGTGCACTGCCCTGTCAGATTCTACAGCTCTATATTCAGCCTCATTAGAGTTTCGCCAAATGTCTGATTCCAGTGTGATGAAATGAAACTAATTTTCTTCCAACACTTCTATTTTTGTGTCAGCTTTTCCCTGACGCCAGCAAGAAAACAATATGTCAGACAGACTGTTTTGGTCCTGAAGTTTGGGGACTTTCCTTTGACCAACAGTAAAGAGAGACAATGAGGATTTCTAAAGTCACTAGCTACAGATTCAAAGTAACATTTCAAATAGTGAATGCTCATGCACTGATTTGACCCACAGTCTTTCTTCCTATGAAACAACAGTGCTAACGAGTAACAGTCCATAATGTATTTGTGGATCAAGGGGAATGAAAGCACCATTTTTCTGTTAAAGTTTAGTCCACCTGGATACCACCTGTTTCAGTGACATTTCGGGCTGACTGTGGAGCGGTTCGATCATCGGATTGGCAGCCACAGCGTGACATCAGGTTGCATGTCTCCAAAAGTCGAATCGGAAACCAACTTCTCTGCTGCAGGTCACTGCATGTGTTTCTGGCAACCCCCTGCAGCCCGTACCACCACAGCCAAAAACCCGGTACCCCCATTCAAATGAATGGAAAAACCTGCATTTTCACAGCAGAATCATGAATTAGGGGGGTTTCTAACCTGTGTCATCTACGTAGCAGCCGTGGTAAGAGCTTCTTCTTCAGCACAGCTTACACTGGACCATCCTTGACAGTGGGAAAAGAGATTATGCCGTCTCCCTGAGGCAGATCCATGTCAAAAACATCTGCTGTCACGTAATTATGTAGCCTAGTGTGAGAGTCAGATTCTCTTTATACCTTCAAGTCTTTGTGAATTCTCCTTCGCTTGACATTTGTTTTCCACTGAGGTCAAAGAAAAGTCACAGGACATATTAAGCTTTTTTTTGGACTATTCAACTGCAGCCCAGGAGCCTCATTTACAGTACATGTGTTTATTCACTCCACTGATGCACTGACACCTTTGAGCAAAGCGCTGAACCCTCTAATGGTCCAGCAGAACTTTTAAGTGGCTTACATGAAAACATTCTGGGTGTGTCTGTGGTTTTGTGTGCATGTGTAACCTCTCATCCGCCCTCTAACTACTCCCCCTTGGATGCTACTGTAAATAGTAACGTGTTCTCCGTCGGCTTGTCTGGTTAAATAAGAATGTGGAAAAAGTTCCGACTTCACAGTCATGAAATGCTTGACATTACCCGTCTGTCTTTTTGACACGCACAAACACACACACACTCCCTCGTCTCTCACTACTGTCGTGCCCCGTGCCACATACACACAAACACACACTTATTTCAGACTGTCCACACACACACACACAGAACACAGCAGAAAATACTGCGTGCGCACACATGTTTGCACTCAAAGGGAAAATAAAAGACAGTGGAAAACGACTTACCTCTCTGCCTCTCTCCATATGCTTTGTCTGCCCTCATTAAAAGTGATGGGTGCACATCACACACACACATGCGCTTCACTTTCTCACTTACACACACACGCACACACACACAGACACACACACACACAAACACACACACATGCAGACACACACATCAAATCACATCATGCCCAACTGTCATATTAGTAAAATATTAATGGTGAGCACGCCTGCTTGATATCGTCCTCTTTTGTGTGTTTGTGCACGAGCTCCCTGTCAGACGGAGGCTTTGTGTGTGTGTGTGTGTGCGTGCGTGCGTGTGTGTGTAAGTGAGAAAGTGAAGCGCAGGCAAAGATCTGAAATCTGTGTGGCCGTCTTGACAAGAAGGAAAGCCTGAAGTAATTGGGTCGAGAGCGAGGTAGGAAAAAGAAGAGTGAGACGGAGAGAGCCTGAGAAAAGAGAGAAGGATGACTCTGAGGTGGCAAAAGTAAAAGAAGAGAAAGTCAGAGAAAAGTAAAGGAAAGAAATAGAAGAAAGAGCAAAGCGGGAAGAGGAAAAGCTGGAGAAAAGAATGAGCTTCCACCCGTGGGAAAGAGATGCAAGACAACGCGCGGTTCAAAGGTGAACAGACGCCGTTCCTGTCATTGTTTTGAAGCATAGACTGCTCCATCTTTTTTAAAGTTTAGAATCACCTGCCACGAAAGCTTGATTTGGTGCAGCTGGGTATCTGTGAGGACTGCTATCTATTTATTAGTTTGTAGAAAGTCTTCTTTACACAAACAAAACGCTGTTCAATGGTTCAACCCAACTGATCACCGGTCACTGGTGAAAGCTGCTGGAAGCTGAGCATTAAGATCTGTGCTGACTTAAAGGTCCAGTGTGTAGAATTTAGTGGCATCTAGTGTTGAAGTTTCAGATTAAAGGGTTGTCTATACTTCTACTGTGGTTTGACACAATCTATCCAATAACCACTGAACAGACCCAAAGAACGGCCATCACAGCTCAATAATGATCTAGGGTACTTTTTAAAATAGTTTTATGATTAGCTTCTTGCATGTATAAATATCTGCAACATTTTGGTCATGGACTGTTTCCATTGTGTTTTCCAGTTTTCCAGTGTTCATTTGAAGTTTTGATGTTCATAAGAAAGACGTGTTTGTTTCTTTTAAGAATTAAAACCATCTTACTTTGAGTAAAGTTTGACCTGGATGAATTTGGGCTGTGACATTTCTGGAACAGTGTTTTCTGACCTGGGTGAGCCTCCTCTATGAAACACTATTGCGTTCCAGAAGTCTTCCTGCTAAAGGTGCCGTGTTTTACAGTTTTCCAGTGTTCATTTGAAGTTTTGATGTTCATAAAGTTTTTGATGTTAAATATCTTGTCTAGCTTTGTTGCTATGTTTTTTTTATGACATTGACTCGCTCATTTGTGGGCTGTGGCGGCTGTACCAGAACAGACCAGACGTTACCCATCCGGTGATCATAGGGTCCTTCATGCAAGGTGCTATCTCACACAAATGGTAATGTAGATGTACTTTATTTATACAGCCCTTTACAACAGTCCTTTCGGTGTACCAAAGTGCTTTACAGTAGATAGTAAATAACGAGAACAATAGGTAAAAAACAAACAAAATAAAAACAATAAAAACAATAAAATGCAACAAAATCGAATAAGAAATGATAAAAGTGTCATCATACTACTGGGTGTTAAAAGCCATCCTAAATAAGTGGTTTTTTAGCCTGGATTCAAAAAGGCCCAGGTCAGAAACAAGATGCATCTCGATGGGGAGCTTATTCCAGAGCCTGGGGATGGCAACGGAAAACGCTCGGTCACCCCAGTGTTTATATTTTGACCTGGGCACTTACAGCGACAGTTGATCTTTAGACTTCAGAGCTCTAGCAGGATTGTGGACAGTTAAAAGCTCAGATAAATACGAAGGGGCGAGGCTGTTAAGAGCTTTAAAAACAAATGTTAAAAGTTTAAAATCAATTCTATAAAGGACAGGAAGCCAATGAAGGGATTTAAGAACAGGAGTGATGTGCGCACGTTTGCTGGTGTCAGTTAAAAGACGGGCAGCAGCGTTTTGCACAACTTGAAGTCGACTGAGGGAAGACTGAGAGACGCCGACATAAAGTGCATTACAATAGTCTAACCCGGAGAATGGAGAATAAAGTAAAATAACATTACTGTGGCAGGGAGTAGTTGAGAGACAGGAAGCAGCAATGTCAACCCTTTAATGCTAGGGGACGAGAACTGAAAAACACCATATACCACAGGTTATATACTCTGTTTTTCATACTGGTAACAGGACCAGTTGTTCCAGTTTAGTTCATGAAGTAAACCCAAACACAGACGGGCAGGTAAAGGGTAACTTTAATCACTTACTGACGCAGGTAACATAAGGCAGCTGAGGAGTCAACAATCAACAATCCAAGATAAATTCAATCGACAGAAGTCCAAATAAGAATCCAGAAATGAGAAAGACAGGAGGAGATGCACAAAGATGGAATAAAGGACTGTGGAATGAACAAAGATGACCCGACACTAACAACATGGAACACAGGGACTAAACTAAATTAAAGCCAAAACCTTGTTAATCGTTGTTCTGTCAGGGTCCCTCCTGTCGTTTGTCACATTACAGTAATCCCTCAGGCACGAGGGACCACGACTCTGAAAGACTGAGAACCACTGCTCCTGCTCTATCTGACAACGATCACTGGGACATATGTTGCAAACAACACAACATCAGTGGTTGCCCGGCAACAAATACGGTACCACAAACGATAACAAGCAACCTCGTCAACTATTCAACATATAGGATAAGGACAGACGCCCGGGGCAAGGTAGACCACAACGTGATGTTGCATGTAGGACGTATGGAAACAAGATAAGGGTGGGGAGAAAATAAGAAACATGAACAACAAGACAGGTCAAGGAAAAAGTACAAGCGATTGTTAAGAGCAACGGAGGAAAAGAAAGAGCTGAAGGAGAAGATGGAGCGAGAAGGATGTGGGGT
This sequence comes from Larimichthys crocea, assembly GCF_000972845.2. Lineage (NCBI taxonomy): Eukaryota > Metazoa > Chordata > Actinopteri > Sciaenidae > Larimichthys > Larimichthys crocea. The sequence goes on from NC_040031.1 coordinate 9,356,919, forward strand.
ACCTTGAAGCAGCAGCACAGTTAAAGAAGACAAAGCGTTATTGCTGCTTGGTTACACAGGGATGAGCAGGGGGTCTCTTTCTTTTTCCTCTCTCACACACACAAATACACACTTGGGGGCAGAGGGGATGCCTCTGTGGGCACCAAGGTCCTTCCTCTCTGTAAATTAAAACCATTAATAACCTACTGGGAGAAGGGAGGAGGCAGGAGGGAGATGGATGGAGGGCAGGGGAGTGAGAGGAAGGGAGAGAAAGTGGGATTTGGAGATGGTGATTTACAAAGAAAGATTGGCGAACAGGAGGTAAACTGATGGGATACTGGTGCAACAGCAAGAAAGTGTAAAAACAGGATGGGAGACACAGAGGGAACTTAAGGAGAGCATGATGTGGCTGCTATAAATCACTGTGATTGGCTGAAAAGAGTTTTGGGGCTTACAAGTGTGTGTGTGTGTTCAATGACTGCAGGTTGAAATAAATGGAGGGTGTGGGGATACTACGAGCAAAGTGTGTGTTCCAACATCTACTTTAGGTTCCAAGCTGATCTGTCCATTGAATGCACTGTGAGCAGGTTTGTTGTCCAAAGTGTTGTCCCTGGAGAGTGTGTGAGTGCTTCATCTATCTTCTGGAATAAAACTGTGTGAGGACAAAGTAACAGCGCTGCATGAAGACAGAGTGATGGAGGGAGGTGAGACAGGCTCAGACTGATAGATGGAAAGAGTTTAAGTGAGATCACATCTAGGGACTGCTCCGGTATCGGTTCATGGTGGAAGCAGGTTTAGCTGGACATTCCTGACATCATACTCCCCATGAACACATTCCAGCTCCTGAGGGATCCCGAGATGTTCCCACAGCTGATGGCCTAGATAGTCTGTCCAGCGAGTTCTGGGTCTGCCATCGGGGTCTCCTGTCAGTCGGACATGCCCGGAAAACACCTCCAAGGGAAGGCGCCCGGGAGGCATCCTAATCAGATGGCCGGACCACCTCATCTGGCTCCTTTCGATGCGAAGGAGCAGCATCTTTGAGTTTCTCCAGATGTCTGAACCCAGCCACCCTACTGAGGAAACTCATTTTGGCTGCCTGTGTCCGCGATCTCATTCTTTCAGTCATTACCCAAAGCTTGTGACCATAGATGAGGGTAGGAACGTAGGTAGAGTGGAAAACCGAGAGTTTTGCCTTCTGGTTCAACTCCCTCTTCCCCACAACGTTCCAGCTGATCGTACTAAAAGTAATTGCTGAGACGCAACGAGTCCAACTAAATCCAGCTGGTGTGAGTTGAAGCGACAGGTATGTAAAGGTTGTTTAAAATCTTGACCTGTGTTCGTTTCATTTTTAGTGTTTTCAACTCCAAATGTTTCACAGCGTTTCATATTCCATGTGAAGTTTCAAACAAAAACAACATCTCTTTTATGTGTTTTTGTTGAAATACTTAACCTAATGTAGGACATTGTATGTAATTCGATTAGTTCAGATTGTTATAATTATGCTACGGGGAGCGCACGTTTGATTTAACAATATGCAGAAGTCGTGATCTAAATCCTCTTAAAAGAGAGAGAATCACTGTGTCGTGAAGACCACGCACAGATCCCTCCAGTACTTCATCGGATTTACTAGTGTGTGTCATGTCATGCAGATTATGGTGTGTTGTTTTTTTTGCCTCTCTCTTCGGCTTGGTTTGCCTGTGTTCCTTCTGCCTAATCTTTGGCATGCACAAGTGCCACTGCAGCAGATATTCTCACATCAACCTGGGTCCACCAGTTTAGCATTGTACTAATATACCATTGTATATCAAGAGTTAAGGGAGTTAAAATGTGCAGCAAAACCAGAGATACCTTTGTTTCCTTGGCGAATATAACTGGATATTCCCTGTGTTAGACTAATGCACAATGATAAGGAGCACACTATAGCGTCCACGAGTGTAAACCTTGACGTCACCCATTGGTTTGTGGATTTGAAGAGTTTGGCTTTATGGTTTTTTGGTTTTTTTGCTGTCGCCATCCTGGCAGTCTTGCCTCCACTGGCTCCCTACAAATCCAAAAACTGGGCAAAGACGTGCATCATGGTTCTTCAAACAAGCCACCTGTAAAAGTACCCACCTGTCAATCAAATCATAATTTGAAGCTTGTTATAATTTGAACAGGTGAGTTCTATATAAGTTAAGTTGACATGATCTATAGAGACCAAAACCGCTTTTTGCACCAGGCTGTAAACATGTTTATTTCTGCCAGCCAGCCTCAAGTAGCCGTTCAAAGAACTGCAGTTTTTTGGCACTTCCACGTTGGCTTCACTTCACCACAGAGGTTGCCGCTTGGTTAAAAACCAAGCACAGCCAAACTCACGGTTCGTCACCCACCAGCTCTCGTCCAAATGTGGTCATTTCTGGCTCTGCAAAACCAAGATGGAAACAACCATAAAGCCAAACACGGCTTCAAAACGGTTGCCCACAAACCGATGGTTGACGTCACGGGAGGTTTACAATGTGTAAAGGAAAAGGCGTCTTTTATTTGTTGCCTTTACAAAGACCGATACAATCACAGAAGGTCATATAGTCCGTGTACACTAACAGGGCAAGTCTATAGTAGTTTTAATTATATAGACAGAGTAAAAACTGAAATTGCCTAGCAACGGTTTGCCCACCACATCAATTCTGTTCAGTTTTTTCTTCCTCTCTGTTGTTCATATGTTCGTTTATGTTCATTAAAACCTGCCAGATAGTTCGCCGGTTTCATAAGCAGCTCCAACCTTGAGTCAGCTCACTGAGTTTTTCATCAACACACACACACACACACACAAGTGAATGAGTTTGGTGCTAACAAAAAGAGTGTCAAACCAATATGTGTCTCTCATCACTGCTGCCTACCTCTCCATTTTCAGCTCAAGGACGGAGCGAGGGAGGCAGAGTGAGGAAGTGATGGAGAGAGCGACTGACAGGAAGAGAGAGACAATTATGAGAGAAAGCTTTAATTTGAATACATGCAGGCTTTTACACTAAACACTGATGAAACACATAAAAGGTGCTCTGACAATGTCAAGACCCTGAATGTTTCCCATGGAGTTCTATACGTGAGGTCAATGCGCTTTCATTAACAGATGAAACACGAGTTAGGCATTAAACAAACACTGAACGGATTCAGGAGGTGGTAACGTCTTCATGGTCCATAATTCTTACAATACAAAGACACGTAATGTATGTGAATGTGGCTGAGCGACAGAGCAGATCATCAGTTCGATCCACTCCACATGTCGTCTTTGGGAAAGATACTGAACCGCAAATATCTCCCGAACGCAACGCCATCGATGTGTGAGTGTGCAAACGATTAGTTACTTTCTGACGAGCGTTTGTATCCAAAGTCTAAAGGCTCACATTTCCTCTCAATTTTCCTGCCAGCCGGTGTTTGTAAGCACAGTTCCCATCGCTGCTGGGCGTTTAATAAGCGCCACCAATTTTATTAGACGCCTGGTGCCGTTTGATAATGATCTCCGCCTTGTGGTTTTCACAGCCAATAAATTTAAACTGCAATCAGGGTTTCAGTAAAAAAACAAAACAAGTGCAGACCACACTAATCGAGCAGTGATCTCCTTCGAGAGACAACACAAACCAGGACTGTAATACCACTGTTGTAAATACCGACACTTGTACGTGTATATGACAAGTTCGACAACACGAAGACTTAACACTCTTTCCATGACTTTCTTCTTCCTGTCATTATGTCTGTATTTACATTGCCCGCTTTCCCAGCTCCAGTTCTGGCACAACATCATCTCCCGATGGTCCAAACATCTTGTGGTACAAACATTGACACTTCCCTGATGCTCTGAGATCACAGTTAGCAGAGTTAAAAGCAACTCACAAAGTAAATCAACAAGAGTTGAAGATAAAATATGATCCAGTTTCACCAAAATTTGCGAAATACTTGGTGGTGTGTGACTTAGTGCCGTATAGTGTGCCACAATTCACTCAATTACAAGTCAGTGTAGCATTAACGTGATTTCAGATCTGTTACTGAACGGTAGAAGAATTACACAGTGGTGCTTTAAAGTGCTCCCTGTAGTCAACGATGTGTTCTGCTTCTTGTGACCTTGAATTAGAACTGAAGATGTTTAAGTAGTGATGTCAAAATCAGTGTTAAAGCCAACCAAATATGTAATTTACACACGTGTGATGTGGAAACTTGAAGCTCTGTACACATGATGGATGGACTTGGAGTGAATCCTGTGTCGAGCAGCTGTAAAATGAAACATTTGTACATAATATTTTGGATTATTTTATTAATCAGGAGGGAGAATTTGACAATTTTTAATGAGATAATTGAACATTTTTTGTGGAAAAATATCAGACACCATATAAATATAATATATGATATTCTGGAGATTAGCTTTAAGCACAATTCTTAAATTCTGCATACATTTCCTTCAGATAATTAAAAATAACATTTAGTATAATCAATAGTGCTAATGAAAAGTAATAATTATTACCCCACTGTATTGACTCTTCTCATGCATCTATGAAATCTATTAATTTACTTTTAATTTAACGACTGACTTGAGTGCGTGTGCTCATTTGCAACAAGAAATTACACATGCCGTCTTGTTTCTCCAACACTGCGGTTAGAAAAATAATTAAATCATTCACACAATTATAGTCATGCCAGTGAACAATAGCTGCTCTGTCTGTTAGCTATATTTATAATTGTCAGCTGTGTTACAGACAGCGGCGGAGACAGAGACGAGGACGTAAGCAGAGCGATATTAAAAGAGACTCGGAGAGAGAGAGAGACAGAGGAAATGAAAGCTGCATGGGACGGCCATTAGCATTCTGCCAGCATTGTTTAGCAATGACAAGACGAGCTGTTGTGTGTGTAATTATGTTATTAGCTTTTTAATACACATCCCCGCGCAGTCATTTAATTCTGGTAGCGTTTCCCGTTCCAGTGATGTGTCGCTGATTGCTGCACTCAGCCGTTTTATTAGGCCTAATTAAATTAACATTATTTTGGTCCTGCCGTCAGCGACACACTCAGTCGCGAGGAGCGACGTGTGTGTGTGTGTGTGTGTGTGATTGTGTGGATTTCAAAGTACATGCTTATATTAGTGTGAATATTTCGGGCATTTTGAAGTAAATTCCACCACTTGAAATCCTGGATTATTACATGTGCAGCACCAAGAGGACACAGTGAGTTAAAAGCAGTTTTATGGACGATAAAAATGACTGCAAGGCCGACGTCCACATTTGTATTTTATTAGCGTTCAATCTAACATTTCCATCTCTCAGCTTCTTCCTCAAACACACACATTTACTCGTCTGTTTTAAATCGCCTCCTCACCCACCCACGATGACCCACGCGTCACACGTCACGACTCTTTTAATATGCAAACACCCGCAGGAAAGCCACGTATGTCAAACCGGTTTGTACGTACATACGAGACAAATATCCATGGAGAAATGTTCGACAAGAGCTCACTCATAAACGTTGTGTGTGTGTGTGTGTGTGTGTGTGTGTGTGTGTGTCCCTGCGACAAATCCTACATTCATCACACGCACGCAGACACACACCTATGACCCAGTGTGTGCCAATGAAATGTAGACGGAAGGTAATTAAACAGGGATCAGGCTGCTCTTTATCAAGGGCTCTTCACTGCTGGGCTAAATTAACCTCTGCCCACACACACACACACACACATTGTGCCTTAAGGATCCATATACACACACACACACCAAAACATTTGCATACAAAGACTTATAGAGGTATACGAACACAAGGACGCACAGCGATGCACAAAATCAAAATTGGAATGTGTTTTGAAGCTTGGTGTTCATCATTAAATCGGATCAAATCACATGGTCAGTAAATGACTTTTCTTTTCGTTTTCTCCTTCACAACACTGAACCGAGCAGCAGCTTCAGCTGATCTGCTGAGTTAAACACAATCTGTCCTGCTTCATGCACGCACATCATCCGGTAATGATCATACACACAATCGACGAATCCGATCGAATTAAAACGCATTGTTCACGTTCGCACGATTAACTCAAACCCGTACACAGTATATGTGAAACATCATTTCTAGAGTTCTCTGGAGTTGTGATTTATTTATTTATTTGTGGAAAAAGTTGCCCTAGGTTGCAGCAGCTCATATTCCTTTGCTAATGAGCATAAAACACTTCAGAAAAATAAATATGTGAAACCTAGTGTACTAATTTCTTCCCTAAAAGAGGGACGCACTAACCTTTAATTAGGCAGATTGGATATTACCCGTACACAACGGTTAAATCTGAAGCTAATGTTGAGCACAGCATTCACAAAACAAAACTAAACATTGAACAAATTCTTTGTTTATTACATTTTTCAGTTTTACCGACCCAAAACAAGGAAGTGATCTAAAAACGGATATTTTTTTTTAGTTCTTGTTAGTGGAAGAACAGGAGCCACAAAATGTACAGAGCAGAAGTGGTGGTTTTGAAGTTCAAACCCTGGCTGCTTCTCACATCCGCACAGCTGGCCTCTCATAATGTGAAGCGGGAATGAATGAATGTCCGATTGTCGGTTTTGGAAAGTTGCAGTGCAACATTGAAAGATGTGGGGATTTCCGAAGCTTTTCCGACCAGCCAATGGTCTTTTTGTAGCACCTACTGCTTGACACAGTGCGTCAAACATTCCGTGTTAGGCCACCCTGGAATCAACAAATGGCACAATAATAACACGCCAGTGTCTTAAGTACTTTCGAGTTTCATCACAACACATTTTAGGCTTTTTAAAAAGTAGCTTTTCATGAATTATATCACAAGACTGACCCACGTTTTACGTGCAAATATCATGGAGAAAACCAAAAGTCAGTGGTAACTTATTTTTAATTACATTTCACATACATAATGTATTGACTTATACAATGTACATGTACATAACTTAATAAATCATGTATTATTGTTACCATGACGACAAGTGAACGTGTCGTCATGGTAAAACTATTTATGCACCATCCCAGGATATCAGGTTGGGCAGGAAACTTCGATGTGACGTTGTGAGGTTGTCACACACAGGTTTACAGGTTTTTGGATACAGGAGAAAATGTATCAGATCGGCATTGAGCGGATTTGTCGGGTTGGTGCATCCCTAACTCAAAGTTCGGTCATTCAGCAGCAGGTTAGTGACTGGCAAAAATATCCAGTGTCATTGATGAAGAGAAACAAGAATCAGCACAACAGCACTGCCAACAGTTTCAAACCTGCACATCTGGACCGGTAGTTTCAGTCCAACCTGCACCACCTACAGGCAGGAAAACATAACTAACATTAATATTAGAGAGAAGACAACCTGGTATCCAGAGTCACCATATGAAAGAGGAGGATATAGAAGGAGATCAACCCATCGCTTAACAGCTGCGTAACCGTAATGAATTGTAACAGTACAATAACACTATCAGCATATTTCTTTTAATTGGCATTGCTATTTCTGTTGCTAAATATGAAAAATTGCATTTTTACTGCACAGCTATACGGCAGTCGTCACCCTTTGTTCTTGCTGTTGCTGTGGTTTGTCATGACGTGTCCAGGTGCTTGTCTGGATCAGAGCGGTTTGCTTCTCTGCCCAGCTGTTCGGGCCACCTGCGGAGGTGAGACAAAAGAGGAAAGCGGGGGCGAAAAAACACAAACACAAAGAGGGATGAGAAAGAAGTACAGGAAGACGAAAGGAGCCTGAGATGTAGAGAAAAATATATATTTAGAGATAAAAAAAAAAAAGTTTTAGAAGTGAAGGGACGTTTTACCTTTTAATCCACACCGAGGAGAACAGGTGCAGCCTCGGGCCTGAGCGCTGTGTGTTTTCTGGCTTAAAGCCTTTGTCTTTCAGCAGCAGGTGCTCACACTCCTCGATGCTCCTTATGGAAAGAGAACTTAAAATAGCTGCCCTGCAGTGGCTTGTGTAAAAAAAGATCAAAAGAAAGAAGCTATGGTCCATGCTGATGTCTGAACTCTGATACGTTAAAAAATAAAATCAGTTAATTTAGAGCTTTAGTGGAAAAGTTGCCGGGTCCTCCCTACCGACTCTTCGGTGCACTTCCCCCTGGAAAGAGTAGGTCCAGCTGTTACAGATAGTGATTATGAGTCTTTGTAGTTTTCCACTGTGATGTTGTAGGTAGCAACTTGTGAGAAAAAAGGTCAATAACATTATATGTGAAAAATTCTGCATGACCTGACTGTCGGTTGTCCCTACCGACTCTTTGGCGCACTCTTTCTCGTAAAACACCATCCGCCTCGTGAGAGTCAGGTTGGTTGGTCGGTAACTTTCCGATGTCTTCATCAATTTCCACTGTGGGATCAGGATTACAGAGGTAGAGAAGCTTATTATGAAGCTATTATTAGATTTTTTTAAAGAGGAAACTCACAGAAAAAAAGCACAGATCTCGACATTACGATGAACGTTGTAGTGGCAAACTCTTCCCTTAAACTTAGTCCTAAAGCCACTTGAACAGTTTTAGCGGAAGGCAAAGTCAGTTGTCTGGACATGTGTTACCTTACTTCCACACTCACAAAACACCGGAGGCTGGTCGTCCTTTTGTGTGGGTTTTATTTTGACGTTCCGTTATACATTCAATCTTCTATTGGGTTACAACGGTCAGAAAAGCTTCCAATAGCAAATCCGTCAGTGACGTCTAAAGTAAAGTAACGGTCAAAAAACCTTTTTTACACTATCCCTATAGCACCGCGCCGCGCTCACTTTAGATGCTTCCACAACTTATACAAACTACGGTAACATAACACAAATTTAACTAAAAACGCATCACAACTATAATGAAGATTTAAACTCTCCTAACAACAACTTTGGCTCCTACAAATGTTTTCACTGTTTTGATATTCTAGGAATGATTCCCAGGCACTACAGTGAAATATAGAGCTGGCACTTTGTGGTCAAGAGGGTTTTTTTATTAAATGAATTAAAAATCACTTCACTAATCGACTCATACAATACTGGGATCATCTCTAGTGCCTATCGACCAAAAAACATACTGCAAATGTATTTGTATGTGTATTGTGTATTGTATTGTAAATGTATTAAGCTCTTGTTAATTGTGGCTAAGAAAAGGGTTGTAACTGTAGTTTTAGCCTTGTTTAAATGCTTTAATATCAGGTGTATTAATATTACAACCGCATCTTCTGTGATCCTTAAACATTTTGGGAAATATGCGTATTCACTTTTAATGTCATATTTGTACATTAAATAAGAAACATGTTCATTAGTAAGCTGGAGCGGTGCCGGTAGGCAGGTGGGAAGCGAGTTTCCCAAAATGTTGAACGACAGAATATGTTAATTAATAATCCTCGTTAAAACGTGTTGCTACATTGAATAATAACTCCTCTTCAGAGACTAATACAAAATGTGACAGAGCTAACAGATCATGGCCTCATGTTCATGGGTAACCGTCATTTAAACCACATGTTTAAGCTGCATTGGGGACTCTTTGATGTGGCACATTACAGCATTTCATGTTGTTTCCCTAATGGCCATCTAAACTAGGACAAATCGGATTATTTACAGATTTCATTAAGAGGCAGGCTTCCTGCAAGCATGGATTTCACTCTCGTGAATGTACACCTGTACGGCTTCGAGATGTCAACGACAACTGACACCAGCAGGTGTGCCAACAGCTGCGCACACCAATTTAGGTGGCATCGGGCGCTGTGCGCCGATGTGAGGGCACGTGCGTTTGTGTAACAGCACTTCAAATGACGCTGTATTAATTTGGAGTTGAAGACGTAACTACAGCATAGAGCTTTATACCCACAGTCACCTGCTATTTCACGACACGAGGACATGAACAGGATTTATTCAGACATTTAGTAACAGATGCAAGTTGTTGTAGTTCCTATAGAGCTTCCAGCACTAATAAAGAACATTTGAATTCATCAGTGTTCATCAAAAACAGACCAGACAAAGCAAAGGTCTTAAGCCCAGTAGTGTCTGGAGTATTTCAACAACAATTGGATGGATTGTTATGGAATTTGCTCCAGATATTTCATTTAATTTCGTGTATTTTTTTAAGGACAGCACACATTAATCAACATTTCTGTAAACGTGCCAGTGTTAGCCAGCTGTCTAATTTTCAACAGATTGCCAGAGGAGGAATCCTACTGACTCTCTGACTTTGGAAATGTCTTCTTCTCCTTCTTACTCCACCAGCAGGTGAAAGATTTCATTCATGCAGTGAAAGATCTCAACATCTACGAGAAGAATTGAGACCAAACGAAACTGTCCTGGTTTAGTGTTTCCTGTTTTATTTTGTAATTATGTGCCGTCCTCGCGTCTAGAACTTCCTGCCTTTGTTGCGTTTCCCGCCAGTTTTGATTGTTCCACCCTGATTAGTTTTCACCTGTGTCTTGTTGCCCTGTCTTCAGTGAATTGAACTGAGTTGTAGGGATGGGAATTGATAAGATTTTTACGATTCCGATTCCATTATCGATTCTGCTTAACGATTCGATTCTTTGTCGATTCTCTTATCGATTCTTATTTGGGGAAAAAAGGAGAACAAACAGTTTGATCAGCATCATCTAAAGGAGGTAGTGAACTGGAGCGAGTACTAGTACAGCTGCCAGACTCTCTCTCTCGTCATGGTCATCTTCTAAATGTAATGCAGGCATTCGTTTAATGTGAACTGTTATAGCATGTTTTACAAAGCAGCACATCACGCGAACATGGTAGACAGTGTGTTACGTACCAGAGTTACCTTCCGTAGTAACCGCAGAGGGGGTCATAGCCTGGCTGCTGCTGCTGCTAGATTGAGCTTCATCTCCAGTCCAAAGCGTGTCAAAAACACGACATTCATTTCAAAATATTGCATGTTGTGTGCGCAGATGTTTCTGCATGTTCGTCGTGTTCCCTCCCGACGCTGTTATCTCCACTTTGCAATGGTTGCAAGTCGCCCTGTTGCCGTCTGTTTTGGTAAAATGCAGCCAAACTTTGGAGCGTTTGAACCGAGTGGGTGCCATCGTTTACTACTGATTGCACTGCACGTGCCAAACTTGCGTAAGACATGTGACGTAATTCGTGCTTTCTGGAATTGATAAGAGAATCGTTAGATAAACTGCCAAATGATTCCATGGAATAGAAACACACGGAACCGGTTCTCAACAAGAACCGGTTCTCGATTCCCATCCCTATTGAGTTGTGAGGTCCTGGATCTCAGCGTCAAGCATTTAGACCTTTGCTTTTCTGGACCCTTGACCCCCTTTTTGATCTTCGAGTTACTTTGCTTGCACAACCATGACACTTAAGACTTTTCCAGTGCCACTATGAATCAAATCAAATCAGATTGTATTTGTATATACCCTAAAGTAACAAAGTACATTTGCCTCGGAGGGCTTTACAATCTGTACAGGGGGTGACACCCTCTGTCCTTAGACCCTCGAAGTTGTCATTTATGATTTAGATGAAATGTCTCCACGGCTACTGATTCAGATCATAGACTTTGTATAAATATGGACGTAGTGAGGCTAGCTTACAGCAGTCAGCAGTTAATATCTCTCAGTGAATATCAGCGTGTGGAAACTTTTGTGGCAACTCGTGGCTTTTAGCCAGCGTACGAACGCTAATTATCTGTTCATTCTATTGACTGTCTGCCAGTGAATAAATACACAGCGACTGACTGTCGGCCTCGGTGAGCCAACAACCAAGGTGTCTGTTTGTTTTTGAGAATCTTCTATTATTACCTCCGGTATAGCCTAATTGAATTATTTTCTAAATATTATTGCATGTCTCTTCGTTGGAGTCTTGGCTTTGAGAGAACACCTGCTGCACGCTTCTTCGAGCGGAGTAGAAATCCTGGCTGCAAACCGTGAATGGCACGAAAATAAGGAGCAAAAAAGTGACCACTATCAACATCATTTTACATCCTGATTATCATTATGTGATATTACACTCCTGTACCCAGAAAGAGTGTTTTAATTACAGTATGTTATCGGGTTTTATATTTTCATTAAGAACGCGGCAGTGAAACATTGTGTGTTTTGCATCCACAGGTTCGACAGCTACTGTACATCGAGTCTATTTGTCCGTCAGTGCCCATCTGTGTCAGCGCTGTTGTGTTTGTTATGATGACATCATATCGACAGTTTCTGAAGGACAGCACATTTAGATCGCCATGAATGGACCCCATACAGTCCGGATGAATATACATCCAAACACCCACGTTCATCCGTGGAGAACACGGAAAAACAAACATTCATGGAGGACGATAAAAATGCCTTCACACACACACACACACACACACACACACACACAGTGTGTTCACGGTGGGAGAATCATGTCAGCCTCGGGCAAGTCGGTCTTGTTTTCTGGCTTGGTGGAAGAGAGAGCAAGAAAAAAACAACAACTGAGGTTTGAAAGGAACAAGGTGAGAGGAAGAAACATGAAGTATGACAGATTTAAAGAGAGTCTGAGAAAGTGTGACATACATTGTGTTTGTTAGGAGAGGGTGGTACAGTGGGGTTCAATGTGTGTGTGTGTGTGTGTGTGTGTGTGTTTCTGTATGACCGCTGAGAGAGTTCATCCCACGCTGGGCATTTCTGCTGATTCAGTGACTAGTCACCTCTCCTAGGAGGGTAAACAACACATTTACACACACACACACACACACACACCTACAGAGTCGCGCACCTTCATTGTACAAACACAAAACATTAAAGAATGTACAGACACACACACGTGTACACACTTACTGTACATCCATATTTTAATATCCTACCTGGATTATGAATACAGTCATAACCTTTCTACGCAGCACTGCAGACCTTCCTTATTTCGTGATTAGATGACATCGTCAGCAGAGCGACAAACCCAACACGAGCGAACGCGGTTTCTTTACCTTTGGCATAGACTGCATAAAACATGGACGTAGTATCCGCGACATCGTCCACATGTTTCTGAACTTAACTGTAACTGAACTTGGAGCTGAGGTGACCAGATTTTTCACCTTTGACCAGAGCCGGGCTTGTTGTTTGCCCCTGTTTAGTTATGTAGCTACAATGGTTATTGGGTGTTGCCAACATATACGACCTCCATTCAATACTGTGCCTTAACCTCCACTCCAATACCTGCCATGAATCATTTGTTGCAGTTTGTTCTGTGTTTCCTGTTTTATTTTGTAGTTCTACCCTGCCTGTCTTGTCTAATTCTACTTCCTGCCTGTTTTTGATTCGGCACCCGTCCTTGATCAGTTTCACCTGGTGACCTGCATGTCTGTTCAGTTCCTGTGTTTCCTTTGTTTTCTTGTCTGTCCATTATATGTCTTGTTTCCTTGTGTCCTTTTTCCCAGTGTCAATTCATGGTTATTTGGATCTCGCCTGTTTTTGACCCTGCTGTTTTTTACTTGACTGGATTTTTGTGTACTGAACCTTTGCCTGGCTACCTGTGTCCTGTGTCCTGAGTCCTGAATTGGGTCCACTCCTGAACCCCACCACCCCTCTTCCCATGACACAACGGACAGACCAATCCTGGACCCAGCGGACATTTCTATGTGGCCAGACATGGACCCAGTGTCCTCACGAAACTTGTGGTGGATTGAGGAGTCCATCATCACCACCTTCTCCCACACTAACCAGAGTCTGGCCTCCATAAGAGATTATATGAATGTATTGGGTCCAGTCCTGAACCTGTAGAAAACTGTATTATTCTTTAAAAAAAAAAAACATTGACGCAAATCATCCAGTATTGAAGATTTCTAAAGATATAGTTGATGAAAATAAATCTGTGACTCATGATTGCGAATGCTGACATTTGCAGGAAATTAAAAAGCTCGAAAATCATGCACTAATTCATAAAGATAACTCATTATTATGGATTATTTCAGAATAAGAAGTTGCACATGACCGCTCTGAAGGATTCCTCTCGGCTGTCTTACGTGATGCAAACATTATTGCTGAACTGACGGCATCAGATCTGAAGTCTCTCCCTCTGGTTGTGGGATTCTGGGGGTGCGGTATATATATTCAATATTTAGACAGCCACATATTCATTCACCCTTTTCCCTCTCTGTCTCTCTCCTGTTCTTGTTTACTGAAGAATATGGAAGGTAAATGTCAAGTATGTGATTTTTCACTGTCTCTCTTCTTTCTTTCCCGCTTTGTTTGCTTCCACCTGTCCATCTTTGTTCCTATTACACTCCTTTACAGTCCACTCGCATATTTAGTTTCCCGTCTAGTTTGCAGACTTTATTCGTTTCTATTTTTGGTCTAATTATCTGTCCTTTCTGTTGATATCATTGTGTGTTTCTGTTTTCAGGCCCACTTTGTCCTTCTGTTAATGATCATCAGTCTCTTTTTTTTTCCTCTCTCCATCTCTCTGTCACTTTCACTATGTCTTGATTTTCTTTCTCTCTTCCTCTTCTACTCTTAATGTAACTCTTTCTTAATCTTGCCAGTTCTCATACTCTCTTCATTTTTGTCTGTCTGGCTCTCCTCTTTTTCCTCCCTGAATATAAAATCATTTCTCTCTCTCTCTCTCTCATCCTCTGCTGGCAGGCCCATATGCTTTGAGCCACAGAGAACCGCTCTGCACATGTCTTCCCTTTTCTTTATTTTATTATTGGAAAAACAGACATCTAGAGAGAGAGACATCGGCTCCCTGCTTATATCACATCACATCAGTGCAATTTGATACTGACGGACAGATTATTGGAGGAAGAAATCGCAGTGGACTGATATGAGCAGTGTTTCATGGCTTATCTCGGCCGCAGCGTTGTATTGATAATCTGTTTGTTTTACTATGGGTGGGACTGTGGTGTTGTTTTTAACGTAGCTTACCTGAGAAAAAAAACATGAAATCACTGACTTCCTTTATGATTCCTAGGTAAATACAGCACCTTAGCAGAAATACACATTACTTAAAGATACTTGAAGAGTATTTATTGGCAAGAATTGAATGGAATATTCATTAGTATGTTTCCATTAGTGTACAGTCACCTGAATGTAAGAATCGTTGTGATTTCATGTCTTATATCTACAGTAGCCCAGAAGAGACAAACCAAACACTGATTTAGATGTGGACCAGTGTTAATTTTGTCACCCATTTTTCAATTTAGTCTTAGTTTCAATACACACTTAATATGACTTGACTTCATTTTTTAATCTACTAATAGCTGTTCTGTCATCTTCTACATGCAATTGTTAAAATTCAATATAAATAAATAGATTTTATGCCAGTTGCATCTACTAAAATGTTCAAATTAAGATGATCACTGTTAGTGTTTAGCACAAATGGAGAGGCTAGACTCATCCTTGACCGTTATGTCATATGCGCACATTTTAATAACGTCGGGCTGCAAACGGGTTCAAAGCTGTCAATCAAAACGGGCCGGGCTGGGCGCGGGTCGAATTCTATCGGGCCAGGTCGGGCCTGACTTCTAAGGTCCGTTTCATGCTCTAGATTGCGCTGTCCGTACGCCGTGTTTCTCCTGCATGCTGTTTGTTTTCAAGCCACAGGTGCGAGAGCAGCAAGAGGGTATCAAACGTGTGGCCGTGATGTTGCTACAGTAAAAGAAGTGCTGGCACAAACACATGACAGCAGGACTGGATGCTGCTTTTTGGAAGGCTAGACTCATTCTTGACTGTTATGCCATATGCGCACATTTTAATAACGTCGGGTTCTACAAAGCTGTCAATCAAAACGGGCCAGGCTGGGTGCAGGGTCGAATTCTATCGGGCCCGGGCCGGGTCGGGCCTGACTTCTAGGGTCCGTTTCATGCTCTAGATTGCGCTGTTCGTACGCCGTGTTTCTCCTGCATGCTGTTTGTTTTCAAGCCACAGGTGCGAGAGCAGCAAGAGGGTATCAAACGTGTGGCCGTGACGTTGCTACAGTAAAAGAAGTGCTGGCACAAACACACGACAGCAGGACTGGATGCTGCTTTTTTCTTATATAGTCGACAAGAACAAGGAGGATGTTTTTGTTCTTGCGTGACATTTTCGTTTTGTTTTTATTCGTCAACAAAAATGCACATTGGCACATCTTTCCTCAGTGTTTTTAGAACGTTGTATCGTCTTGTCATCGTCTCGTCTTAGTCAAGGGAAAAAGGCTCGTCTGACGAAATTAACACTGACTTTTGCTTTTTTAATGTAAATTTGTCAATTTTTCACCCAGAGTTTTTCCTACACGCTTGGAAGGAGAGGGTGAGGCATGGCAGAGTATTCATTCGGTTGCAATCTGCAACTTCACCTCTAGGTGTCACTAAATCCAACGCACTGGACCTTTAAATCTGGATTTTCAATAAGAATTTAATCAGCCAAAAAATATGATGAATGAATTATGGATTTAAATACCGTACACAATGTACTTCAAATGCAAATGATCTGCAGTTAGAAAATGAAGAAGAAAAATAGATTTCAGCTCCACTCTGACAATCTCTTCAAGAATTTGGACTTTTTTCCAAGTTTTAATCATTCTAATTTTAAATTCAAGCTTTCAGGTTTGAACATATGACCCAATAATAACTGACTTATAAAAGTCAGACACTGAATCACGGTAATCTAATCACTCTGCTACTAATATACAAGTAAAACGATGCAGACTTGACCTGTAACTCGAGAGCGCAGTGGCCTAAAATAAGCTTCACTTTCTAGATGAAGATGAAGAATGAGAGAGGATGGTCCTCTCCATCTTCTGCTGATTGCAATACCTCTACAAATGTTTCTAACTGTGCGTTAATTAGTGTCATTAATAAAGTGCTGAAGTTAAATTTAAAGGAATAGTTCAGCATTTTGAGGAAACATACTTATTCGCTGTCTTGCAGGAGTTGGATGAGAAGACTGACACGTCTTTCATATGATAAATATTAGGTTGGAGCATGGCTTTGCATTAAAAACTAGAAGCAGAGAAAGCAGCTAACGTAGCTCATATCCAAAAGTAACAAAATCTGCTGACCAGCACCTCCAAAGCTCACTAATTATCATGTCATTATCCGTACCAAAAACAAAAGTGTATGAGGCGTTTTGTGTTGCATTACTCTTGGCCCGGGGTCACGCTGTGACTTCCTGGAGTTTTATTGTCATGTTTACCCCTTTTTACCTTCAGCCTGACAGGTAATTAGGCTCCAAGCTTGTTGAAAACCAGTACAGTATGAAATTTTGTTGCTTAAACAACAAATTAACGACTATTTATGATAGCACTTTACATCATTAATTCATGATTCGGTGACTCGCTCATGTCTGCATGTGCAGTGCTGTGAGCTGAGGTTCTGCCACAGTGAAAAATGAGCTTCACAAAAATGAAATAAAGCTCATACACGTGTAAAGGTAACAAATATGAGTTGTTAATTGGGGAAAATCTTCATGCTAAGATACTAGCATGCACATAATAGCCACCTAAATGAAGCCAGCGACTCAGTGAATATCATTAAAGCCTTTTTTTATTGTCACTTTTTTCTTTTTTCCGGCGAGACACCAGCAAAAATCCTAACACCACACCATTTCAGTTGGAACGCTTCATTAAGCTGAACTTTTTTCCCTTTTCATTAGATGAATCACAATTTAAATGGATGACGTCAAAGAAGTTTCCGACTGATTGGGAATCAGTGACCGAGTGCGGCAGAGATGATGAATGCCGTATTGAAGGATTTAATGCCAGTTGACAGAAACCAGCCTTAATCATTCAGACCATAATCACTGTCACACTGACCCCACGGGCATATGGCCTAAACATAAACTCACATTTACCCTATTACACACACATGTGGGCAATCATATGGATCACTGATATCATGCATCTTTGTGTTATACTCGTGAGGACATAATTTGCCTGTTTATTTGCGTTTGTTTGGGTATTTTTCATATATGATGTATTGTCCTCTGTTTAGACAGTTAATTAGCATTAATTAAATAGTAATAATTAAGCAGGTTTGTTAGGTCAGTCTCTAACAGGACAATGAGTTTATTCAAAAGACGTATTTGCACCAAGCGGCAACCTCTGTGGCTGTGAAGTGAAGCCAAAACTTGCAGTTCCTCAAACGTCCACTTGAGGCTGGTCAGTCTCCATAAGTCCCCATGTTAAACACTTCACAGCAGAAATAAACATGTTTACAGCCTGGTACAAAAAACAGTTTTGGTCTCTGTAGCTAATTTCCCCGTTCATGACAACTGTACTGAGGGTGAATTTATATACAACTCACCTGTTCACATTATATTAAGGCTTAAAGTTATGCAGGATTAAGAGCGTGGACGCTTTGATTGACAGTTAAAGGTGACTTCTTTGAGCATCCAGGCATCATTCAGCCACACAGGCAAGACTCCTAAACTTCAAAATGGCTCTTCAAGAACTTGTGGGTGACGTCACGGATACGAAATCCATTTTTTATGCTGTCAACGATTTCACCGTTGAATCCTGTCAAATAAGTGTCTGTAAATCGCCCCTCTTTTGGTAGGGCAGTTTATTCCTCAGTCGAGGAATGTTAGATAAAAGTTTAAGGTGCAATAAGCTGTGATAGCTCCCTCCATTATCGTTTTGCACATATTTGCATGTTACCACAGTCAAACATGACATGAAAACACAGTAAAGATTTACTTTACTCTACTGCCTCTGCACGATGGCGGTCATTTGGCAAAATTTGATTTAAAAACGACTCATTGTATTGTTATCTGAGACCCTCTGACAAATCTGAAGACTCACTTAGTTTGTGAAACGCTCTCTGCAAACAGTATTTAATCATTTGAAACCTTCTAGTAAATTCAAATTCAAATGTTACACAGTATATTAAGTTATTTCTTGTGTAGCTTGTTGGCTTCTACTGTTGAGCCACCGATTAAATCTCTGAAATGGTGTTTTTATTTGCATGAAATACAGAGAAGTCGTCACTCGAGACTTGCACCACTTGCGATCACATCACACAGGACACGTGTTCAGGTGTGGTCAAGGAAACGTCTAGCTGTCGTGTGTGTGTGTGTGTGTGTGTCAGCGCGTGAGTCACAGCTCAGGTGGCATCAACTGTGTGCTTTCCTTCTTTAACGCGACACGAGCCGTGTGTGTTCTCACAGAGACGGAGTGACGGAAAAGAAGCCGGAAAGATCAAAGATGCAGAGAGAGAGAGAGAGAGAGAGAGAGAGAGATGGGGAGGGAGGGCGAGACGCTTTCATTGGCAAATGAGGGCGAGGAGGAGAGAAACTTCAGCAGATGGTCACTCAGCATCAGCCGGTCTGCAATCCTCCCTATGAGCTGTCCTCTCCTGTCTCCACTGTGTCTGCCTGGACTCTTCAGCGCCCCCCTCTGACCACATCGCCCTGTCTTTGTAAGCAAACATAAAGTACAAACTGTTAAAAGCAGTCATTTTAAATCAGTTCAGCCCCGTCATTGTGCTGATTCGATGGCCCACCTCTGAAGAAAGTGCGAGCGCAGCGACGGACTCGCACTCAGCGAGCTGAAGAGCACGTGGAGGTCAGCGGAGGGAAAAACAGCTTGTGGAGTCGGTCTATCCAGCGTCTGCGGTGGACTCTTGACTCCCGGGGCACAGCAGGGACACGACAGGACGGAAGAGGCGAGAGCGAGGGCGACAGTGTGTGCATCCGGAATATTTTTCACATAAACTCTGTGAATGAGTTCATTTATTTTGACAAAACTGTTGAATGAGTTTTGTGAGTTAAAAAGAATCCTCACAGTCTGCGCTACTGAATTATTCCATATCATGGCAATATTGTTTCCTGATGGACACACAGCTTTAGCCTAAAGACTGACTAAACTAACTAACTGCTAATTAATTGCTCCTAACTGAATCTGCCGTCAGCGGGGCAACAGAACCGAGCTCCGAAGCCAGAAGACCAGACCTGGTTCATGCACAGCCTCTGAGACCAGAAGAGTTCCTGATAGAAAGATGTCAACAATGCGTGTTTAAAGGTGCAGTGTGTGTTTCTTTGCAGGAGTTGAATATAATATTATTTACCGTATTTTCCGCACTATAAGGCGCACCTTAAATTTTCTCAAAAGCCGACAGTGCCTTATAATCCGATGCGCCTTATATATGGATCAATATTGGTTAATCAGGGGGCGTCGCCGAAGTAACCATAGACATATATATATATTTTGGATATGGCAAAGTAGAGCGCGACCCTTTTCCTTGTATTAGTTTACGGGCAGATCTGCCACATCCAATATGGCGGACGCGTTACCGTACCGCAGCAATGGACCAACCTGCTCAATGAGGCGTCTATGTATTTGTCGCGAAAATACTACTTTATTCATTTTGGGAGTGAACGGAGTTGTCAGAACTCCATCTAGTGGATGCATAACACAACCCCAGCCACTACTGTTCGTTCGTTCGTTTTCTTCCGCTTATCCGTGGTCGGGTCGCGGGGGCAGCAGCTTCAGCAGGGAAGCCCAGACTTCCCTCTCCCCAGCCACTTCTGCCAACTCTCCCAGGGGGACCCCAAGGCGTTCCCAGGCCAGCCGAGAGATGTAGTCCCTCCAGCGTGTCCTTGGTCTTCCCCAGGGCCGCCTCCCGGAGGGACGTGCCCGGAACATCTCACCAGGGAGACGTCCAGGAGGCATCCTCACCAGATGCCCGAGCCACCTTAACTGGTTCCTCTCGATGCGGAGGAGCAGCGGTTCTACTCTGAGCTCCTTGCGGATGGCCGAGCTTCTCACCCTATCTCTAAGGGAGAGTCCAGCCACCCTGCGAAGGAAGCTCATTTCCGCCGCTTGTATTCGCGATCTTATTCTTTCGGTCACTACCCAAAGCTCGTGACCATAGGTGAGGGTAGGAACGTAGATCGACTGGTAAATCGAGAGCTTCGCCTTTCGGCTCAGCTCCTTCTTCACCACGACGGACCGGTGCAGAGTCCGCATCACTGCAGAAGCTGCACCGATCCGCCGGTCGAACTTGTGAACAAGACCCCGAGATACTTGAACTCACCCAGCCACTACTGTAGCTTCTATTCTATGCGCTTTATAATGTGGTACGCCCCATATATGAAAACTGTTTTTAAAATAGGCCATTCATTCAAGGTGCGCCTTATAATCCGATGCGCCTTATAGTGCGGAAAATACGGTAATATGTTTTCATCTGTGTATAATCACCTGAAAATAAGAAGTACAGCTGATCTAGATGTGACCTTCATGTGATGTGAGTTTTTCCTACATTCTTGTAAGAAGAGGGTGAGGCGTGGAGAGAGTATTCATTTGGTTGCAGTCTGCAACTTCACTGCTAGGTGCCGCCAAATCCTCCACCACACACCGGACCTTTAAATTTCTCGGCTTTAAATTGCTGTTGTGATATTTCCGGATAGACAAAGGTGCCAAAATTATGATCCGTAGAACCACGCCGGCTAGAAATCATCAAAAAGGCGGATATTTATCTGAAGTGACACTTTCGCCGTTGTGCGCTCGTCCGTCCTTGTACCGAACAAAGCACACAGACACACACACACTCACGAAGCTTACTCACCCTCCCTGTGCATGACCTATGATTCTCTGTGTGCTCTCACACGCAGGTACAGCGCGTTCACCCACCCACTCGCACTCAAACACACACGCGGACAAGGACGCGGCAAAAAAAAGAAGATGCAGTGAAAAAGTCATTGCCAACAATTAAAGCGCATAGAAGCGATCTGAAGTGAGCTTTCTAATTGAAAGGGAACATTTACAGTGCTGACAGCAGAGGAAGTGAAGCTATGCTACACTAAAGAGAAATGCATTCACACACCCACACACAAACACAAACACAACTTCTTCCTCCATATTGTTAGTCTCCATTAAGACCGAGGTCACTTCTCAATGGATCCATCAGCTGTGCTGTGGACAAGAAATGTTGACATAGCTCGTGTAGGAGTGTGTGTGTGTGTGTGTGTGTGTAACCTTGAACCTCTTTTATAATAAATGTTTTATCTGCATGGCAATGTTTTTTTTTTTTTTTGGTTTTGTGCGCTCAGGTTTTCTTTTCACAAAATGTCTGAGCTGAAAGTTTTTTTTTTGAGAAATAGACGATTTGCACGGCAACAAATGAAAAACAGTTTCTGGGGTAAATCTCGTGTCTTCACAGGCCAATGATGATCAAAACTGTTTTCTCACATTAGACAGATACCAAACTGCCCAACAGGGTACATGACTGTGTTTTGCAGTGTGAATGCAGCCGGGTCTGTGTGTTCTGGTTCTGCAGGAAAGCGTTAATCCTTCTGTTCTGATCTGAGGGACATCTTTGGTGTTGAGCTGTCATTCATCAAAGCAGCTGATAAACGGATGGTATTATCGTTGCGTCGCCGAGACTTGACAGACACCTCGGTTCCGTTCACTCTGATCAGTCTGACACGCTGACCCACGGGCATGTAGCCCAAACACACACACACACACACACACACACACACACACACACACAGGAAGTTGAGTCTCAGTTTTATTTCAACTTTGAGTTTTCAGTCCTTTTACAAAATAGAATAAAAATGTTCAGCCTCGCACTGAAAGTTTAAATATGTATATTACCGGTATTATATAACCGCCAAGTTTACATTTATTGTACAGTACAAATAATTCTTTCCTTTCATCCACAATTATAATATATTAGACTGTAATATAAGACCCAGCAGTGATGGACATTTGAAAGTAGAAAGTTATTTTATGCATTACATGCCTCACCATTGTGTGATTTAGTGGAATCTGGCAGTAACCTTGCAGATCGCAGCTAACTGCATAACCCTCACCTCACCTTCACCTTTTAAGTGTGTGCATTGTTAAAAATGTAAAGTGTAGATGTGAAAAACTGTCAAACCATGACAGTAAAGGCTGTGAAATATGATGTCAAATAGGACGTATGATGTTTTATTGTATATAGTAAAATATTTCAAAACCAATATTTTTATCATTTGTCATTTTAAGGGAGTTTTTTACAGAATAAAGTATTTTTTTATTAGCGACTGTTACTTTTACAGTAAAACACTGTAATATTCCATGTATTTATACGGCATATGACACTTCCATGTCAGTTAAATGACGAAACAGTGTTGGATATGGAATCAAACGTAAAATCCTTTTACCTTAATATTAGAAAAAAGTTATGCAGTATTTATTATGGTAAAATTCTTTCAACCACAGCTAACAGTATTTTACCGTAAAAACAACAGTTTTGTTTTTTGGGAGAGGCTACTGTAGAAATGTGAAACTAATGTGAAATGTGAAAGACTTGTTTTACCGTAACAAAAATACGATTCTTACACATTACGCATTAATGAAAACATAGTTATGAATGATATGATATTCAATTCCGGTCAGTAGATCCACTTCAAACTAACACGGTGGACCTTTAAGATCCAGCCAGCATTCAATACCAACGTTTAACTCACTTCGTTTCAGTGGAATCGATGGATTTATGTATGATGTATCACTTTATTATGTAGCTTTTAATATTAAGAACACATATCTGCTCGTATTTGTTCTCTCTTTATGTTTTCCGGTACGACTCCTCTTTCCATTTCAGTCATCTCTTAATCTCATCCTCTCCGTCCAGAGTTCCCCTCCCCTCCCTCCGCCTCTCTCTTTGCCTCTGTTCTTTCTTTCTTTCCCTCTCATCGCCTTTCATCTCTGTCCTCTTTCTCTCCTCTCACTCTGTTCTCCAGCTGCTCACTGAGCTGTGTGTTTATTTGACATATTGAACTGTTTTGAAGCCAATAACCTTTCAGCATGTCTTGGACACTAAGTACTACTGAAGCTTATAGAGGCACACACACACACACACACACTCTCTCTCTCCTGGTGTCAAATGGCATATGCATTTTTAAAATATGGACATGCATGCACACACCCATGTACAAATGCCTGCATGTAAATGTGCATAAGCCTTTACATTTGCAGGCGCACATGAACGCTGGAAGTAGAAAGCTCTTTGCTTCCTCTTACTGACATGTTTCCTGTAATAACAGGCAGACATGGAGGAACTGTTGTTGCAAATATTAATTGGCATTTACTGTAGCCAACAGCAAATGTGCGTTACAACCCCATGCATGCAGGTAGTGCTGTGATCTAGCACACAACCTCCAAAACCAGCAGTGACCAGTCAGGCATCGAATGCAGTAGCCTACCGAGCTGGGTTTCTTTGTTCCTGCCTCAGGCAGTTCAGTTATCTATCATGTATGTGTTATGTATCATGTACATTTTATTCATGCAAAAATATATTCCATTAAAACTCTCACTCTGCAGCTTACGGTAGGATTTAATGCATCACTTGTGCTCGCCTTATCTAATTGCACATACATTTACCTTATCACTGCCCGGCATGAGCGTACATTCACAATATGCTGACTAACGTATTTCACAAACAGCACTATAAAGTGTAAACACACACACTAAACCATTTTTATAGCAGCTGTGAGTCTCTGCACACTGCTCTTTACCTACACCAATGTTTAGTGCACAGTAATGTACATGTGAACACCCATCTGTGTGCATCTGTCATCCATCAAATCGTTTGTACACTTAGTCGTACGAGAGAAAGATAGTTGGTTATTAACTCTCTTTCCCAGGTCATCACATGCAGAAACAAACAAGTGGCTCGGAGTGTGCAGTGGGTGGTGTTCATGCTGGGGATCAAACTCAAAATCATACAGTACATAAAACAGTACTCACTCACTATTGAAGGATGTTTCTCCTTGCCACTGTCGCCAAGTGCTTGCTCATGGTGGGTATTGTGTATTGGGTATTGTGTATAGTGCTGTATGTTTGGGCTTGAAAACAGGTTTTGATCTTTGGTTTCATTTACTAATACAGTATTGTGCTTATTTTTATTAAATCTGCGAAAGTTTGAACTTTGAGAGTTTAAATAAGAGAGAAATGTGAGAAAATGTTAATGCCTGTCTGAGAAACGTGTATAAAAGTGTGTGGTTAGGGGTTTTACGGCCTTAAAATATAATAATTGTAAAAAATAAAGCTGATTACTTTGCGGATTTCGTCTATTGCGGGTTATTTTTAGAACATATCCCCCGCGATAAACGAGGGACCACTGTATTACAAAAAGTACCGTGTAGACCTGCTCCAGGTCTAAGCGCAGTCTTGCCCATGGTATAACTTGTCTCTATGTAAACCAGCCCCTGATTGGTCCTGGCTGACGTGGCTTGAGGCGTGGCTACCTGACTCGTCCCATCCTAGAAGCCCAGGAGGACCAGGATCGGAGCAGCACCTTCCCCGACCCGCCAACCAGTTGCATCCAATCTGCTGACTCACCTTTATTTAAACCAGAGTCGCCTGTCCATCAGGGCATCAGGGCTCGCCTCGACTCATAAGATATGGCATTATATAAATAATAACTGGATTAACGGGTAGACGGTAGAAGGAGAAGTCTAGTTTGTACCTGCCCACACAGAAAAAACACCCGTGTAGCAGACTAAGGTTCGCTGTGGTCGCCTAACATCTGCATCAACAACAAGCAAACACCAGTTATCATGTCGATTTTCAAGGATGACAACGAAAATAAATAGAGTTAGGTTCAAGTTTTTGGCCAAAGTTCTTATTCCAACTGATGACTGTGAGAGAAATTCTTCAGACTGTGGAAGACTCGAGTCCAACATTGGGAATATATACATGAATATATGAGTCCTGCTTTAGGTTGCAATACAAATGAGGCTCGCGGCTTCGTCTTGTATTTTAAACACAGCAGCGTTTGAGCAGTAAGACACTGTGTCTCAGTCCTCCCGCCACAGATGCATTAATGTCTTCACTGACACAGAAGGACGCTGTGCCTGCTGTATATCATTACTGTTAACATCTGCATAAATCTAAATAAAGCTCTAATTTGATCTCTCAGTAACCAACAGGTCCGGGTTCAGTCCTGACCTCTCTCTGTCTCTCCGTCTCTCTCTCTCTCCCTGGAGCCTATATATCCCGCTCTGGATTTGCATAAATGAATGATGATTGTGAGTATGTGGCAAATATGTAAATGAGCCAATTATGATTGATCAGCTGATTGATCGGTGTTGTCTCTGCTGGCGCCGCCCCGCCCTCACTCGTGTGCGTGCCACTCTCTGTCCCCTTCCATTCCCACGGCAACGGCTTGTCACGGCAGATGTTGCTGATTGACAGGTGCGCGGGCGAGGCCAGAGGTTAGTGACGCTTCAGGGTGTGTGTGTGTGTGTGTGTGTGTGTGTGTGTGTGTCTCAATACCCTTGCGCACCTGTCCGTTCAATAAATATATAAAAGGATGAGATGAAACAATTTGAATATGTTCCGACACGTCACACACACACACACACACGGTGTGCACACGTGAACGCACACGTGAACACCTCCGTCTCTCACAGTGATGCATTCAATCTGCAGAGGCTTTTGATTCTTTCAAGGGCACACACACACACACACACACACACATAACCACTCATACACACAGTGCATCCCCAATGGTTGCTCACACACTTTCTCTTGCACGGACACACCATCACATCCTCTCTCTCTCTCTCAGAGGCCAGAGGAGAGGCTGGGCCGGTGTCTACTTCTGGACTGATGCTGTGTGTGTGTGTGTGTGTGTGTGTGTGGGGTGTGGGTGGGGGAGGGCACAGAGGTGAGTGGGAGTTGATTGAGTTTGCTCAGCTCCAGCCCATGGGACTGCAGACAATATTACAGGACTCACACTCCCGCCCGCATGCGCACACACACACACACACACACACACACACACACACACACATACACGCACCTGAAGAGCGGCCAGCTACTACACACTCAATTTAATCAGGGCTTATGTCTATGGAAGTGAGCATATGTGACCTCCTCTGTTTCTGCGTTTCTCCTTCTCTGCCTGCCTGGCTGTCTATCAATGTATCACTCTGCCCGTCTCATGGCTTCCCGCCTCCCTCCCTGTCTGACTGCCTGCCTCCTTTGATACTCTCCACCCTCTCGTATCGTACCTATCGCCGCATGTCCGCCTTATGAGATGACGAGGTGTGTGTGTTTTTTTTTTAGTTGGAGTCCTTTTTTAAGTTGTCGTAATGGATTCAATAAAGAGTGAAGCCAAAAAATGCAGCTCCTCAAACGACCACTTGAGTCAGTGTCCATAAGTCCCCATGTTAAAAACTTCACAGCAGAAATAAACATATTTACAGCCTGGTACAAAAAACACTTTTGGTCTCTGTAGCTAATTTCCCCGTTCATGACAACTGTACTGAGGGTGAATTTATATACAACTCACCTGTTCACATTATATTAAGGCTTAAAGTTATGCAGGATTAAGAGCGTGGACGCTTTGATTGACAGTTAGGTTCTGTTAAAGGTGGCTTCTTTGAGCATCCAGGCATCATTCAGCCACACAGGCAAGACTCTAAACTTCAAAATGGCTCTTCAAGAACCTGTGGGTGACGTCACGGATACGAAATCCATTTTTTATGCTGTCAACGATTTGCACCGTTGAATCCTGTCAAATAAGTGTCTGTAAATCGCCCCTCTTTTGGTGGGGCAGTTTATTCCTCAGTCGAGGAATGTTAGATACTGTAGCTACTTTTTATAGAAGTCACCTGTTCAAATTATATTAAGGCTTAAAGTTATGCATATTTAAGAGCGTGGACGCTTTGATTGCCTTAGGTCCGCCGATGTTCCACGTCTTTTTTTTTTTAAATATAATTCTTTTGGCCTTTTCATGCCTTTAATGACAGGACAGCTGAAGATAGACAGGAAGCAGAGAGAGGGGGAGTGACACGCAGTAAATGTCCAGCCAATGCGGGATTCGGACCAGGGCCAGCTGCAGCGAGGACTATAGCCTCCACACACGGGGCGGCCGCTTAACCCACTACGCTACCGACCGCCCCGTTCCACATCTTTGCCGATATTTAGATTAGCCGGGAGGTGTGACATCACACCTACGCTGTCCATTCTTCATACAGTCAGTGGTGGACACTGACTTTATAGATACCGCAGTTGTATCTCATAGGACAAACTAATCCTTTACCGTAATATGAGCAAACTTCCAGCTCCACTGGTCGACTAAAGTAGAAGGCAGCAACTTTGAAAGTATCAGGCAATCATACGAGGCCGTGGCTAAACTTTTTAGATGAAATGTTGCATGAACGTTGCATTAGCGATAACTGTGGTCAGTAGTAGAAATGATGGTCAAAGGTTTGGATATCTAAACTGAATTTGATTTGAATATGAAACTATCTTTTATCTGCTGTACCTGCAGACGGTTGTGACTTCTTTTTTTGTTTTGTTCCTGTCTGATTAACACGGCACACTTATATAACTCTCAGTTATGCAAACTGAAAAGTGCCATTCTTCTTTGCCGTCATATCTGGCCTTGATAAAAACCTCCACATCCTTTCTGCGAGAGTTAAATGCACCTTGTATAGCTAAGAGAGAACCGCAGGGTCAGTGTTGAAACGAGTTGAACTTTGGGTGTAAAACCTGAGACGCTCAAGGTTTCGCACGCAAAGCTCTTTAGAAACTTGTATCCATGGTGTTCGTATAAAGGACGGCCTTCCTCGGCAGTTTTGGTGTGACAGCAAAACAAATTAAATATTACGCTGTGAATGCCGGCTGACAGACAGACGGGGAAACTTTTGTATGTGTTTGTGTGTGCATGAGCTCATGTCGTGTTGCTGCATAAGCCTGCATGTGTGTGTGTGTGTGTGTGTGTGTGTGTGTGTGTTAATGAAGTCTCGCTCGGGGGATATAATTGCAGCATTCAGGTCATTTTTCTAGAAAGCCTCTAATTAACAGAATCAGGGTGCTGCCTTCCCCTCAGCTTCCTCTCCTCCTCTCCTCTCCATCCCTTCTTCTCTCCTTTCGTATCTTCCTCTCCTCATCCGTGATTAGATACCGTCACGTCTCTCCATCCGTACCTTCCTCCTCCTTGTTTCCGTGCAGCTTCCCGTCAAGGATCACTTTTTAATGACAGAGTTTGAACACGGCAGGACAAAGGCTTTGAAGAGGAAGCCATACGGGAGACCTGTGTGTGTGTGTGTGTGTGTGTGTGTGTGTGCAGGGGTGTGTTTGTTTCTAATTTGCCTTTGTTTGGACCTCCCCTCCCTCGTTTCCTACCTTACTTTTCCCTCCTTTGAAAATAATATGGATTTAAAAATGAATTATCATTTTAAATAAAAGGTCATTTTCATATCAAATAACATGCACTACATAGAAATAGCTCATTCAAACATGGTAATCAATTACAATTTATTAAATTAAATTAAAATGACGCTACCGTGTCATCAGTAACTCGTGTTTCTTTCACAATATGTGGTGCAACAGATGGAAATCATAAATCCCGTGCGATAAAAATAAACGATATTCTTCTTCTCATCTGAACCACAGCCTTCTTGCTGGTGCATGAATATTATAAAACTGCTAAAATATAATAATATGTTTTTTTTATGTTTTACGTGTAACTAACAATCACACATGACGACGATCCTTGGAAGAGTACATCATGTTAAAGGTGATTTATTAGGATGGTATAAGTGTGTTTCATCGGGATTAGAGACTTTCTCCATGTTTACCTCTTCTGAAAAACTATGAATGAACATTTCCATCACAATAGTTCAATCAGGACTACAAACAAACGCTACTGTCTGTGTAGTCTTTCACCTTCAGCCTTCGTCTAACGTGGAAAATACTGAAGATAGACAATGAAATCCTGAATAAAGCAGTTTTTCTCTTAGAAAAAGAAATCAACCCAGCTAATAATTGAATAATGGCTTTCATATGAGAGTCATATCCTCAGTGTGGCCGTGCGTGAGATATCAGACATGTTGCTTTGAGTGCAACCGGTCCAAATATTGACAAGTGTAACGTGAATCACCACTACTTGCTCCTGAAGGTTCGGTGTAATTTTTCCCTTCGAGCCACACTTTAGTCTCTCTCTCTCTCTCTCTCTCTCTTGTCTCGTCACATTCTTTTTCTCCAGAGTGAAACTGAGTGTTGGCAGACTCACTTCCCCGTCCACTTCCCTTCAGGAATAGTATTGGCATTCACCTTCGTCGCACGCCCCCTCCAACTCTAAAAGTACGCAGTAACAGTCACCCTTTCTCTCAGCCCCTCTTCGCCTCTCCCAACCCGCTATCCCCCCATTGCTTCCTCTCTCTCTCTCTCTCACTCGCTCTCTCTCTCTCTCTCTCTCTCTCTCCCTCTCTCTCTCTCCATCTAAAGGTGAATGTTAGCGGTCACTGTCGGCAGATCTGCCCAGTAAATTGAATCAGCCAGCAGGGTTGGGGGCCAGGGAGGCACAAGTGCCAAGCTCTACACTGATTTAATTCTGTGTGTGTGTGTGTGTGTGTGTGTGTGTGTCCACATTTATCTATACGTTCATGCGTACGTGTCTATACTGCATATGCAGCATTGTGTACGTACATATATCTGCAGAGAATTACTCAGACAACAGAAGCTGTGTAATATTCTGTTCTTCTATATTTGATTTCATGTGTTTTATTGTATTGTACACGCAGATAAAACCTCCAAACAGCTTCTCCTTTTCTAAGATCATGGTGTATTTTTGTTTGGAATATAATTTCCATCACGTCCACGTAATATTTACTATCTATTATCTATTAGAATGAGTTTTCCAAGTCCAGAAAAGGAGCCAGGAGACACTTTGTTTCTTTGTTTCTGGAAGGATTTGTGCTGCAGTCTCCCTCAGCCAAACCCCGCCCCTAAACAATGATTGTCCAATCATATCTTGGCAAGCGCAACCGGGAACAGGTTTGGTTTCCGGGCATCCCGGGTCTGAGCCAGTTCAGTTAGCTACACAGTTTAATGAGCTCACAACAGCTACTTTACAATCTGTCCATCAGGACATTTTTGTGAATCGTCTCATAATCCCAAGTTCGGTGCAGAACTGATGCAGAGGCGCGGTGGACAGTATAAGAGTATAAAGAATGGACAGTGCATGCATCATCGGTGGACCTGAAACGGGACGATTGAATGTTTTGGTGCTCAAATAAGCCATCTGTAAAGACAGCCATCTGTCAATCAAAGCACCCAGGCTATTAATTCTGCATAACTGTAAGTCTTAATTAGCTACAGAGAGCAAAACTGTTTTTGTACCAGGCTGTAAACGTGTTTATTTAAGCTGTGAAGTTGATTTTTAACATGCAGGCTTATGGAGCACGGTGGGAACGAACCAATAAGAGCAGATTTGGTTTCACGGGAGGTGGAGGTCTTAAAGAGACAGGAGCTAAGGAGCTGCTGCACCTTTTCAACATTAAAACATGTAAATATATTCTAGCTGTCACCCAAAACAAGTAATTTCATTAAGTATGTGTAGAAGTACGAACCTGAAAATCAGCATCGTATGTCTGCATGTCTTAAAGGGGGCAGGAGCCAAAGAAACAGTCAATCCACATTTTATTTTACTTGAGGTTATTTTGATCATAGCAAGACTTTGTTTGACTGCAGGCGAAAGAATCAAAAGAAGAGAAACAAACACAAAAAAAGAAAGATTAGGAGAGATTGAAATGAAAGACAACGAGATGAGAGACAGAGACGGAGAAGCAGGTGACAGCAGCAGAGAGAAACGATGACAGAGACCGAGAGACAGAGGCGCTGACAGTGAGAAAGAGAGAGAGATAAAGAGACGAGCCTCTGGCTGTCAGGTGGACCAAAACAAACACCGGGTGCCATGTCGCCAAAGGGCCCGTTTCAGCCGGTCTGACACTAAATTAGACCCTCCACCGTCGAGTTCAAAGCAGCAAAACACTGACACAACGTCAAGTGTGAACCTCTGTCTGTGTTTGTCTCTCTCTCTTTCTTTTCCTCCACTCTCTGATTTCAAACTCTTTGATTTCTTCTTTTATTTGCTCTTTCCTTCCTTCCTTCCTTCCTTCCTTCCTTCCTTCCTTCCTCCGGCTTTGCCTTTATCCCCTTTTATCCCACCTTTGCGCCGTTCCCTCTGTCCAGCCCTACAGCCCTCCCACCCCATTGATTGCGCTGCCCTCTTCACCCCGGTTCTCTCATTCATAATTGAACAGCATTAACTGCCGCTGAGGCCGAGCAGTCATTTAATTAGCTGACCGGTCTCTGCAGAGACTCTGCGTTTTTTTCTCTACTGCAAAATATACGTTTCATTACTCCGAAACACAGAGGATTGGCCAGTGTTGTTTTGATATACCTTCCTCTATAATGGCAATACACACTGTATGAGTTTGTATGAGGGGCCGTTAGGGACATTATTCATAATTACCATGCATATAGATTTACTTGAAACCAAACATACTCTTTCCAAACAGACTGACAGGTGTCGTGTTTTGTCATTTTTGTGACCACAGTTCTCAATCTGAAGGACTAAACACCAACTGATATGTTTTAAACTTGATGAAAGTCTTTTTTTGTTTCAGTTTTTATGGAGCTGCAACACTCTAAGAAATGTTTGGATCACATCCTCAGCTGTGTCAGTCACACAGACACAAACATCCTCCAAGACTCAACCTGGTACCATCTTTCATCCAAGGTCTGTTTGAAAGCAACTTTGGCAGAAGTTATTTCCAGAAATAATCGGTTGTGTGAAGTTTTGTGGTGCTTTTAAAGTTGGCCTCGCATGGGCGTGATGTGACTGTGTCCTTAAGGGGGGATTGGTGGATTTTGTGGCTTCCTAAGTCAGTGTATACTGGAAGAGCACCTCCATTCAGTTTTCCACTTTCCAAAAAGTAATTGCAGCTTCAACTTTGTGACTGACTGGTTGTTTCTGCCTCAGAATGACTGATTGACTGAATGACTGCATTCATGGTGGTTATATCTGACAGAATACAGCCTGTTGAAATACTTTTAAATGAACAATACAAGCCTGAAAGGGCAATTTCATTTCCACAGTGATTACAGCTCCTTCCATGTCACTTATTTATGGCTCAAAATGACCTGATTTCATTCATGATGGATAGCTCGCTCGCCCAGTGGAAACACCTTTAAATGGCCAATGCATCCCATAAATCTCAAACTGAAAAAAAAAAAGTTTAAAGCTCTTTAAACTGAAAAATTAGTAAATTGGTTATAATTTTGGTCGCACATATATACCCATTCGTAAACAGGCTTTGCTGCAACAGAGTTAGTAATGAGGATACAGAATAAATAATTAAATAAAAGTACAAAAATCTTTCATCTGACTCATGCTGCAGATGTAGTTTTCATAAGGGAGAAAAAAGTTGCAGCAGCCAATTATCATTTTCTCACTTCCCTCTCAAATCTACAAACGATGCGTTTGACTCAAAGTCTAACAGCAGGTAACAGCTAAACATAGTTTCTGAAGGCGCCTTTATGTTACGAACAGTATATCTGCATGTAGCTCACTGACAGTGACACAAAATCTTGCACATCGTCTTCCCCGTCGCCACTATCAAATGGCAAACAGTGGTAACCGTCAGTCACTCTTAACTACACTGAACATTCAGCAACTAAAGTGTGTTTCTGGAGATATAAAGCTAAATTCCATGGTAAAACCTTGAGGTTGACCAATTGACAAAAGACCACAGATATATCTACCAATTGAGGAAAAGACCACAGATATATGTACCAAATTTCATGGATATCTGTCAGTCTGTAGTTGACCAACCAACCAACCAACCAACCAACCAACCAACCAACCAACCAACCAAGAGACAGTGTCATTTGTTTATTGCGTTGCTGGGCGTTGCCTCTGGTCTTCCCTCTCACCTGCCTGATCATCTCGCCACCTGGTCCTCATCATCCAATCAACCCATGCGGTACAAAAGAACCTTCCCAGTCTCCACCAGTTGATTCAGTCTCCTTCACAGCCAACTTTGTGTGGTTTTGAAAACTAGTCTTTGTTTTGTTGTGTACCTGATTGACCTTGATCTCCCTTCTCTCCGGGAGTCCTGTCAATCGTCCCCATGCCACGTCTTCCTGGAGTTTTCCTACCTCCACCCCCTGCGATCTTGCTGTAAGATCCAATCCCATGTCCTCTGGTTCGATAATGGTTCACAGTTTGAGCACCAGCCGATTCAGATCGACAGTTGCCTGAAAAACAACCCCTGTCCTGTCATTAGATTCCTATTCAAATGTTGTGTGATTCATAGAAGCTACATGGCATAAAATGTTTCCAATGAACTAAAACTGTAGCTAATAATTTAGTGGTGATAAAAAATGTATGAGTAAAAAGTGTTTTCAAAGATTTCATAAGCCGGAGCACTGTCACTTTGTATGATCTATCCTTTAAACTTTTAAAGTAGCAGCAGTAGTAGTTCAAAGCTTCATCAGAAACGTAAACAACTACATTGCTAAATATGTCTCAGCCGGTTATTCTCAGAAACTGATTTTCAGAAACTGGTTGACTTCTGCTTCCTGGCTTTCGCTACTGGCTGCCAATCAAACTTTGATCACACTTTTATTTTTCCTCATTATCGCTCTGGCTGAGGTGAGACTCTTGGTCTCTCTTGATTTTTTTTTTTCTTTCACCTGTGCAATTTCACATCTACTGCGGAAGCTTCGCTTGCACTCTGTTCAAGGTTTTATTGAATCTACTTCTGGACCGATGAATTTAATAACTGATATGATGGCAAAGTCTCCAGATGAATGTTGTCTTGCATCGTAGGTTACTCCATGCTCCATAGATTTATTGTGCATGAAACCAGATGGGCAGTTTTGTAATGGACTCTGGGTACATTAACAGGTCTTTGAATTTGATCTTTTCATTTATGTCTTATTCACGTATCACATCAACACACTGCATTTTAAAAAATCAAGTCTTTCTCTGAATTGTTGAGATGTATGTGTGAATGTATGTATTTCCTCACTTAATGAGAATCACAGTTATTTCTTTGTTTTTTTTCTAATTGACTTGACAAACAGAGAAGAAGGTACTATGTTTATTTGTATGTATCTCTTTCATTAACTGGTTTATTTGATTGTTTTGGTGGTCAGCGCTCTCATCCGAACTGGGATTAGACTGGTTTGACTGTAGGCAGAAACTTACATTCTTTTTAAGACTTTTAACTGTTGTGTGTGTTCTCCATGGTTGTGTCATCACATCTACTGGATGTTTTCTCTCATTTCCATTTTCATTATAAAGTGAGAAAAAGGTGAGAACATTACACAGGCTCTTCGTCTCTCAGAACCCCAGATATGAACCCAGTTAAAGTATGGATGTGAGTTAAACAGATTGGAAAAAAAAAAGGGAGAGAGCGAGTAAGATGCAAGATGTAGCATCTGTAGACAATCTTCAATCAGATGATCCAGACTACAGGTCTTGTTGAACTACTCAATGAATCCCTGCTAGTGATTCTGTCCACTGACTGAATACATTTATTTCCCTTGGGACAAATCAAGCATTATTAGTGTACATTATGGTCACTGTTAAAGCAGTTTTATTGAATATTTTGATTTTACGGAGAGTTGGACTGAGAATCACTCCAAAGCTCAGACTCCTTGCTACAGAGCTTGCTGAGAGTATTCTCAAAATGTTTGTGAGCACCGGTGTCTGTTTGAAATATTTTAATAATTAATGAAGGTATCCGCCCTGCCACCTGTGTGTAAAGGGCGCCGGATTTGGGAGTGGTCCGATGTCTCATTTTAAATGTCAAGAAGGCGATCACATAGATCTGCAACACCGCAGCAGCAAGGTATACTGGAGGAGGGATACTTGATTTTCCTAACTTAACCTAAAATGGGATTCATTTCCTTATCGATATAAAAATTGCTTTATGTTTATATTTTCAGCATCAGTCCACAGTTACAAATGTGGACAAAGTAGGACTGGAAGTCCCTGCTACCTTTTGAGGATCAGCTCAGAGATCAGAACTCTTGAGGTCCAGAAAAGACTCAAAGAAGAGTCAAAACATAACACAACAACACACAATCTTCCAGCTCTGCATACACTCAGCACTTTTCACTTTGCGGCACCACAATTTACAATCCCAGGCCCCACCCATGGAGGGAGATTTCCATCCGCCTCTACGCCATTATCAGTGCCATGGGGCCTGATTCAGGACTTTGCTTAAGCCTGCAGCACCTCAGGGCGTTGAACCGTTCAGAGGACTCTTCCAACACCATGTTTTCAGATGACACTCATCGTTCCCAAGTTGCATGCAATAGTAAATGGTTTTATACAACCAGTATTAGTGTGATTATATGTGACAATATAATGCAAACTAAGACATTCAGTATGGATAAGATGGGGTATATATGTAAATAGATTTTTAATATATTCCATTGTATTTAATAGAGTAAGTTTCTAGGGGATCTATAGCTGTCTTTGCATTTCTCAGATGTAGACATCTTACATTGTCCAAAGCTACCTGTAGGTTCATCGTGCCTGGTGCAGACCTCCCTCACATCCTCATCCACATTCTGCTTTCTCACTTTTTTGCCTGTGGCTTCTCATTTTCGGAGGCCCTGAGTTATTTTAGACTTAATGTTAATCATTCATCATGCTTTCTGCACCAGCTTTTGCTTCTGTACTGTACAAATAATTACTGCACACACAGTAATTCATAACCGCCGCCGCAACTCTCTGGTGTTTCTCAGTAACAAACTCCACACTGTGTTCCTCACGTGATCCTAATGCAGGCTCCACTGAAATCTGACCACACCATCAGATCTACAAATTGTGGTTATTTACCCACAGTGCTCTGGGGAGATGATGGGATCTCGCACTGAGAGTGTGCAAAAGCTCAAATGAATCATGTTTCTCTGTGGTCTTTTTTTTTTTTTTCACTCTTCATTTAAGGCTATATTCTAAATATGTATGTTCCTAAAGATGTGGCCTTTTATTGCTTTTAAAAGCTTCCCAGCTGCTGTCTAATACAGAACTGCAAGCAGAGAGTAGTTTATCTACTGCAGCTGATTCAAACGTCCAAGACTCAACCTCGATTGACTTTATTTATACTTCAGAAAAAGACTCAAGTGCTCACCATCATCATCATATCTGCAAGGGCACCGTGCCCTGCTGTATGGGACAAGACTTTAACCCTCACTTGTTTCCATGGATATGAAGGCAAGTACCCGACCATGTAACCAACTCAAAGCTGAAGAGTTCTCCAGTTTATTGATGTTGGCGGGCGATGTACAGTATGCAGCGTATGTGCAAGGTCTGCGTCTTTGCATAGAGAGAGATAATGGTGGAGATTTCTATGAGTCTATGAATCAACTACTTATATTCACATCAAACCCTCACCTGAGGATCCTCACATAAAAGATGCTGATAACCTTTTTGTTCCTCCAGGTTGGTGCGAGATAGTTTCTAAGCGATCAATGTTTATGGCCTTCTAAAGAATTAAAATATTTTAAAGAATGTACAAGAAACTCGCCCTTGCCTATAACCTGAATGGTCACTTCATGGATTTAAGGTGGCATACCTCACAAATGCTCCATCCAGTTTTAAACCAATACTGGTTACCAACACATAATTTACAGGTTTCAGGTTTTAACCCTCACAAGTCCACCCATGGCACTGCCCTTGTCTAGACCTGAGGAAGTCTTCACTTGTGCTTCCTATAGAATATCACCTCCTCCGATGGGCGGCGTGCAACAGCTGCTATGGAAGAGGCTGCTTTCAAACACCTGTAGCTTCTGAGAACATTATGACAGGTTGGTGCAGATCCGGTTGTTGCACCAAGAGTTGCTGAAGTGATCGCTTCAAGAAGCTGCAGGCATGCTGTGGGGCTGATACCTAACAGGACTACGTGAAACCAAAAGTTTGGCTGGAAATACTTCCTTATACATTGTACATTGCTCCAATGAAACAACTGGAAAATCATCGTCAAGGCAAGCATCAAACTGTAAGGAGTGAGCGGACCAAGGCCTTACTTCACTGTTCAAAGTCAGTCAAAGTTTGGTTCTGGTTGGATCGCCCCTTTTTATTTCACTACACTCTCTGTCTCTTTCATTCTCATCTCATCTATACTCATGTCACAGCATCACGCAGCTGGCAGTGAGTGAAATAAACAGACATTCACGTCAACTGGGAGCTTAGATAAAACCTGACGTAAAATTGAGTTGATGTTTCGGTCCACTTGCTGCACCAGCTCAGTCGCTGCTCTCTCACTTTCTCCACACAAATAAAGCAGTCAGATAAAGATGCATGCGTGCAATCGTGTGCTGAGGTTGTAAGTTCATTAGAGAAGCAGCCTGAGGTTTTTACACTGATGGCGTTAGACACTAAGGGACTAAAAGAAAACACTGAGGCACTCTACTGACAGTGACATTTAGTAGTATGCAGCTGTCTCGTCCTTCCTCGGCAACATTTATCTGTCACATCTGTTTGTTCCCGTCGTGATTTACTCCACAAAATACTGAACACCTCAGCCAGAGCAACAAAACAAGAGAGCTCGGCTGATTTTACCATTGCAATTTCTAAAAGTCGTCGGCCTTCAGAGGATTTTCAGAGGAACTGACTTCTGCTGACTTTTGTCACCATCAGGTTGAAATTGTTGTTAAAGTCAAATGTCTTGGCAACTTGCCATGAATTTTGGTAAATACATCTGTACTGTGGTGAGCCCCTGACTTCCTCTAGCACCACTATGAGGATGACATCATAACTATTGTATTGCACAGTAAACTTTCACTTTTCATCTATGGCAGTGGTTCGCAACTGGTCTGGCTTCGGGACCCACCATCACCCCTAAAGGACAAGCCGTGACCCAAATTGAGGAAAATTTTCAACTTCTCAAATTTATTTAATGAAAAGATGGTGCAGTTTGGTGGGTGTCTATTAACATTACAAGGCTTTATCGCCACCTACTGTGGCGATTGTGAATAGGCGGCATAAAAAATCCACTTCAAAATAAAAGCACAGGATTTTGTTCTTAACATTTTTTTCCCAGGCAAAGGCCCGCGACCCACTCAGTGGGCCACCAGTTGAGAATCACTGATCTATGGTCAACATTTGAATTTGTCCTTTGACGTGTAGAAATAAATGAGTTCAGTGTATTTAGAAATCATAACGCACAGAACTAAACAGTGTAATCATTGTATCTTCTAAACACCAACACAAGTGCCTGTTGCATTCACACTGTAAATTATTGCAAACTACAGTATGCTGTGAGTGTGAGGGGTTTTTCTATTCTAGCCTGGCACATATAGGGGTTACACAGGGTCAAGCATATGTCTTGAGGTCACTGCATGGACAGTGTTCAATCTGACTTCTTCTTCTTAGTGAGATACAGAGCAGGTGTGTGTTGAAATGTGTTGTATCTGTGAAAGCACCAGGATAGACCCTAGACACAACGAGTAGGTACATATCTTAGAGGCCTCTGCGAGGTCAGATAACATTGCCATAGCACTAAGGGTAAATATATTTCCTTGTTTGTAGACTAATGACCAATTATGAAGATAGAGTAGTGGTCTCACTGAGGACATATAGAAGCTATATAGTCCCTCCAGCGAGGTCTGGGTCTCCTTCCACCTCCAAAGGAAGACGTCCAGGAATCACCTCAGCTGGCTTCTGTTGACACAATGAAGCAGCAGCTTTACTCCGAGCTCCCTTTGGATGTCCAAGCTCCTCACCCTGTCTTTAAGGCTGAGCCCCGGCCGCACTACAGAGGAAATTATCTTAGCAGCTGGTATCCGGGATTTCATTATTTCAGTCACAACCCCAAACTTATGACCGTAGGTGACGGTTGGATCATAAATAGATTTGAAAACTGAGAGCTTTGCTCTTTGCTCGTCCGTTTCCCACATCACTTGTGAACAAGACCCCGAGATACTTGAACTTTTTCACTGGGTGCAACACAACATACCAAATTTAAGCTGCAAAAAGTTCACATTTCTCCCTCTGCTTTTTTTTACAATGGCATTGCTGCCTGGCAACAGCATCACCACCTGCTACACTGTAAAAAAAAATCTATGTTTCTGTGTACAATAAAACACAGTCATGCTTCTAAACCTTTATTTATATGAGAATTTATACAGAATAAAGTATTTTATATTAGAGACTGTTAATTATACAGTAAAACACATATTTTACCAGCATGGTTTGGCAGTTTTTCACTGTAAAATCAGGAATAAAATGCCAATTTACACGTGAAATCAACAGGATTAATATCCTTTTACTATAATATTAAAAAAGGTTATACTGTAAAAATTCTGGCACCCACAGCTGCCAGAGTTAGGGTTTTTCACAGTGCAGCCCCAGCACCACCCACTTGTAGCCTGTGAGTAAGTTTAAGATATTTCCTCGACTGGTCGAGATCTCTGGGAACACATATCTGCACGGAGCTGAAGTCTAACTTTATTCTGCCGCTGAAATGATTTCAAACGTGAGCTGTCGGCTTGAATTTCTTTCAGCGAAACAGAGTTTGCAACCTTTCGTTATTAGTTTGGCTACAGCATGAAGATTCAACGCAGAGGAAGAAGGGCCTGGTTCACATTCATCATTATAAGTGGTGGTGGTGGTACAGGATACATAAAGACCACCTACTGCGCATACTGTATGTACTGCATGCATGCATATAGCAGATATGGGTGGAAGAGCTGTGTTCCTGTGTGTATGTGCTTGAATTGGTGTAGGTAGGAGGTGGTGTGTGTGTGTGTGTGTGTCCTCTAAACTCCAATGAAAAGAGTTTGTCCCTCATGCAGAAGCAGACGGGGACAGAATTGAATCCTTCCCATTCGTTCTCATGTTTGAATAGAGTAATATGCTTCACTCTTTCTTTC
Organism: Larimichthys crocea; assembly: GCF_000972845.2. Lineage (NCBI taxonomy): Eukaryota > Metazoa > Chordata > Actinopteri > Sciaenidae > Larimichthys > Larimichthys crocea. Next base: position 9,397,433 of record NC_040031.1, read on the forward strand.
TCTCTCTTCAACAGTGCACCAAACAAAGGGCTGCTTTCAGCCTTTAATTGAAATGCTGGGTCGCGTAAAAGGAGACACACACACACACACAACATACAAAAAGCATGCAACAGACATTCATATTCAATACAGTGGCGCACAAATAAGGACACCAAGGTGTATCGATGCAGACGCACACTAGTCCTTGTGCGTCTGTCATTGTGAGGAACCTCCACTCATCGTGTTTCACCATCGCTTTTTGAATTCTCACATTTTTTCCTTCTACACACTTCTACTCATATATTTTATAGAAAGTCTGCCTCTCTCTCTTTCTCCTCCCTTTTACTCTCAGCATTCCTTCCTTCCTCCCTTCATCCTCACCCCTCTGATTCTTCCCTTCCTCTCTCCTCATTATCCTCTTACTGCCACAGCGGACGGAATAAAAACGGAGTGAGGACACACTCTGTGACCCCCCCCACCTCCATCCGTCTTTTTTCCCTCCTCCTCCTCCTCCTCCTGCTTCCTCTTCCTCCTTCTCTCTCTCTCTCTCTCTCTTTTTTTTTAAGGATTTTAAAGGGATCGCTTACTGTGCCCCTTTGGTTCCAATGTGGCATTCTACTGATGCTAACAAGCCATTTCTAGGGGAAAGTGAAACTTTTTCCCTCGCACAATATGACAAGTGTCTGGTGAAGAAAAATAACCACGATGAAATCCAAAATGCCAAGGTGTAGCTTTAAGATGACAAGGCTAAATTGGCTATTATTTTTCCTTCCTGTCTCTGCTGTCCTGTTCTGTCTGTCCCTCGTATACCTTTCTCCCTGCTCCCGGTCATTCTCTTTATTAATGAATGTAGGCAGCCACACATATCTCCATATGTATGTGTGTGTGTGTGTGTGTTTGTGTGGACTCAAACTTTACGTCTTAATCAGTGAGAGTTTAGAGGCAGGTGAAAACGAATCCGTCCTTCGTCGCACAGTATTTTAGAGAGTAACACAGAATGCATTTGTTGTATGGGTGTGTTGTAACACCAAATTGTTCTTCTGTGTAACACCGATGACTTGTGTGTCCGTGTGTTACATCTGTTCGCTCTGCTATCGACTAAACCAGGGGTCTCCAAACTACGGCCCGCGGGCCACATCCGGCCCGCCTAAACAATTGGAGTGGCCCACTTAACGATCCCAAACAATCCCTGTAAACATGGACTATTTTTTTCAAAATTGCATTTTCCTATTATAAAATATCCACACTTAATGATTAAGCTTGGCATTCTAATTAAAATCTACCTTATTTACGAACTATTTACAGTACTAGCTAATTTTCATCCCCTCACACAATGGTATATTCTGACATGACTTTGCGTGTCTGCCCGGGGGATTTAACTCGGCGGGTCAGGGGCGGCCACACGGTGCGGGAGGATCCCCACGTGGGACCTCTCCCCGGCGCTGGCTGGCCTCCGCTTTTTCCGCGCCCTCGTGCCCGGACCTCGCCACTTCCCGGGGCCGTGGACTTAGTGTTTGCTGCGCCCTCTCCGCAACTGTCGAATCGCAACTTATCTCAACTTTCACTTCCTCTCGCAACAAAATTGCAACAAAAATGTAAAAAGCACCGCAACTTAAACTGCAATTTTTTGAAAACCTGATGCAACATCAGGCATTTTAGGCTGCAACTATTTAAAAAAAGGCCCGCGAAATCCTGGTGGGACTGATATCATTTCAGTTACAGACTGACCCCGGCCCCCCATCACAGAAAGGCAAGTTGATGTGGCCCGCACCGAAAAAAGTTTGGGGACCCCTGGACTAAACCTTTAGTAAAATAAAGCGTCTCTCCGCTGCACCGATTGGCCCAAAAGGTGCTGGAACACGGAGGTGACTGACCCAGAGGGAGGACTGTATTATTTGTTCATGTGAGGATGACATTTTACATTTCACTTTTTCTCTGTCACTGTATTTTACTCTTTGTTTGTAGCTGTAGCCCCCTCCAGCACCTGCAAGAGGTTTGAACACATCATCAAATTTAGTGTTTTTTCTATATTTTTATTGTTTTCCACATTATTAACATATGAAATTACGTGGTAAACAAAATCGAGAGTAAACAAAGCTAAACATGTTTTATATGTTAGATTCTTCATGTAGCCATCCTTTGCATCAGTAGCAGCCTTGCACACTCTTGGTATTCTCTGTCACCTTCATGAGGTAGTGGAATTTCGTGCCTTCTTCAGCATTTAAGACCATCAGTTGTGTTGTTCAGCGTTGGAACACAGTAAATAGTCCTATTCAACAAGAGTGGTAATCCATTTTATAGCAAGATTGACCTTTTTGAGAATTTCAAGAACCAGTTGCAAGAAAAACATCCATTCAGCGCTTTGATGGAACCGACTCCAGGACAAGACCAGGACAAGAAGACCAGGAGTGACCTCTGCTGCAGAGGATAAGTTCATTACAGTTACCAGCGTCAGAAATCAACCTCAGCCACCAATTAAGGGCACCTCAGAATAGAGTCCACAGACATAAATGCGTCACAGTTCAAGTATAGCAGACACATCTACAACATCTACTGTTCAGAGGAGACTTCATGTTCTAAATGCCTCAAAGAAACCACAACTGAGGGAGACCAACACCTCCCGAATTTAGCAACTCCAAACAACAATGTTCAGAGGTTTTGCTTTTCTTTCATTAACCAGAATAAAAACCTCTGAGCAGTTCTTTAGTAAAGTGCAAATACAATTTGACTGTCCAGTGCCCTAAAAATGACGTCATGGGTCTTAATGAATATTCCACAAAGTATCTTAGCAAGATCTCGTTTCCACCTAGAGCAGGGGTGTCCAAACTGTTCCACAAAGGGCCGGTGTGGCTGCAGGTTTTTGTTCCAACTAATGAAAGAAAAGCAAAACCTCTGAACATTGTTGTTTGGAGTTGCTAAACTCGGGAGGTGTTGGTCTCCCTCAGTCGTGGTTTCTTTGAGGCACTGAAGTCTCCTCTGAACAGTACATGTTGTAGATGTGTCTGCTATACTTGAACTGTGACGCATTTATGTACGTGGACACTATTCTGAGGTGCCCTTAATTGGTGGCTGAGGTTGATTCTGAGACTGGTAACTGTAATGAACTTATCCTCGCAGCAGAGGTCACTCCTTGGTCTTCTTGTCCTGGGCGGTCCTCATGAGGGTCGGTTCCATCAAACCGCTGAATGGATGTTTTTCTTGCAACTGGTTCTTGAAATTCTCAAAAAGGTCAATCTTGCTATAAAATGGATTACCACTCTTGTTGAATAGGACTATTTACTTTGTGCCAACGCTGAACAACATAACTGACGGTCTTAAATGCTTAAGAAGGCAAGAAATTCCACTACCTCATGAAGGTGACAGAGAATACCAAGAGTGTGCAAGGCTGTTACTGATGCAAAGGATGGCTACATGAAGAATCTAACATATAAAACATGTTTAGCTTTGTTTACTCTCGCTTTTTTTTTGTTACCACGTAATTTCATATGAAAACAATAAAAACAAGAAAAAAAAACACAAAATTTGATGATGTGTTCAAACCTCTTGCAGGTGCTGGAGGAGCTACAGCTACAAACAAAGAGTAAAATACAGTGACAGAGAAAAAGTGAAATGTGAAATGTCATCCTCACATGAACAAATAATACGGTCCTCCCTGGCAGTCTCTCTGTGTTCCAGCACCTTTTGGGCCAATCAGTGCAGCGGAGAGACGCTTTTTTACTAAAGGTTTATCCAGGGCCCCAAACTTTTTTCGGTGCGGGCCACATCAACTTGCCTTTCTGTGATGGGGGCCGGGGTCAGTCTGTAACTGAAATGATATCAGTCCCACCAGGATTTCGCGGGCCTTTTTTGAAATAGTTGCGGCCTAAAATCCCTGATGTTGCATGAGGTTTTCAAAAAATTGCAGTTAAAGTTGCGGTGCTTTGTACATTTTTGTTGCAATTTTTGTTTGGCGGGAGGAAGGAAGTTGCGATAAGTTGCGATTCGACAGTCGCGGGAGGGCGCAGCAAACTTAAGTCCCAGCGGCCCCCGGGAAGTCACGTCGGAATATACCATTGTGTGAGGGGATGAAAATGAGCTAGTACCGTAAATAGTTCGTAAATAAGGCAGATTTTAATTAGAATGCCAAGCTTAATCATAATGTGGATATTTTATAATAGGAAAATGCAATTTTGAAAAATAGGCCATGTTTAGAGGGATTGTTTGGGATCGTTAAGTGGGCCACTCCAAAGCCGGATGTGGCCCGCGGGCCGTAGTTGGAGACCCCTGGTTTAGTCGATAGCAGAGCGAACAGATGTAAACACACGGACACACAAGTCATCGGTGTTACACAGAAGAACAATTTGGTGTTACAACACACCCATACAACAATGCATTCTGTGTTACCTCTAAAATACTGTGCGACGAAGACGGATACGTTTTTACCTGCATCTAAACTCTCACGATTAAGACGTAAAGTTTGAGTCCACACAACACACAACACACCACACACACTACATATGGAGATATGTGTGGCGCCTACATTCATTAATAAAGAGAATGACCGGGAGCAGGGAGAAAGGTATACGAGGGACAGACAGAACAGGACAGCAGAGACAGGAAGGAAAAATAATAGCCAATTTAGCCTTGTCATCTTAAAGCTACACCTTGGCATTTTGGATTTCATCGTGGTTATTTTTCTTCACCAGACACTTGTCATATGTGCGAGGGAAAAAGTTTCACTTTCCCTAGAAATGGCTTGTTAGCATCAGTAGAATGCCACATTGGAACAAAGGGGCACAGTAAGCGATCCCTTTAAAATCCAAAAATAAAAAAAAAAAAAGAGAGAGAGAGAGAGAAGGAGAAGGAGGAAGAGGAAGCAGGAGGAGGAGGGGAGGAGGAGGAAAAAAGAGACGGATGGAGGTGGGGGGGGTCACAGAGTGTGTCCTCACTCCGTTTTTATTCCGTCGCTGTGCAGTAAGAGGATAATGAGGGAGAGGAAGGGAAGAATCAGAGGGGTGAGGATGAAGGGAGGAAGGAAGATGCTGAGAGTAAAAGGGAGGAGAAAGAGAGAGAGGCAAGATTTATAAAATATATGAGTAGAAGTGTGTAAAGGAAAAATGTGAGAATCGTTGGTGAAACACGACGAGTGGAGGTTCCTCACAATGACAGACGCACAAGGACTAGTGTGCGTCTGCATCGATACACCTTGGTGTCCTTATTTGTGCGCCACTGTATTGAATATGAATGTCTGTTGCATCTTTTGTATGTTTGTGTGTGTGGTGTGTGTCCCTTTTACGCGACCCAGCATTTCAATTAAAGGCTGAAAGCAGCCCTTTGTTTGGTGCACTGTTGAAGAGAGAGAAAGAAAGAGTGAAGCATATTACTCTATTCAAACATGAGAACGAATGGGAAGGATTCAATTTCTGTCCCCGCGCTTCTGCATGAAGGACAAACTCTTTTCATTGGAGTTTAGAGACACACACAAACACACACACACCACACACCACCTCCTACCTACACCAATTCAAGCACATACACACACAGGAACACAGCTCTTCCACCCATATCTGCTATATGCATGCATGCAGTACATACAGTATGCACAGTAGGTGGTCTTTATGTATCCTGTACCACACACACTAAATGATGAATGTGAACCGGGCCCTTCTTCCTCTGCGTTGAATCTTCATGCTGTAGCCAAACTAATAACGAAAGGTTGCAAACTCTGTCCGCTGAAAGAAATTCAAGCCGACAGCTCACGTTTGAAATCATTTCAGCGGCAGAATAAAGTTAGACTTCAGCTCCGTGCAGATATGTATTCCCAGAGATCTTGACGAGTCGAGGAAATATCTTAAACTTACTCACAGGCTACAAGTGGGTGGTGCTGTGGCTGCACTGCGAAAAACCCTAACCCTGGCAGTATAACCTTTTCTAAATATAGTAAAAGGAATTAATACTGTTGATTTTTACTGTAAGTTGGCATTTATTCCTGATTTTACAGTGAAAAACTGCCAAAACCATGACGGTAAAATATGTTTTACTGTATAATTACAGTCCATATATAAAATACTTTATTCTGTATAAATTCTCTTAAAGGCATATAAAAAAGGTTTAGAGCATGACTGTGTTTTTTGTACACAGAAACATTGATTTTTTTTTTTACAGTGTAGCAGGTGGTGATGCTGTGCCAGGCAGCAATGCCATTGTAAAAAAAAGCAGAGGGAGAAATGTGAATTTTTTGCAGCTTAAATTTGGTATGTTGTGTTGCACCCAGTGAAAAAGTTCAAGTATCTCGGAGTCTTGTTCACAAGTGATGTGGGAAACGGACGAGCAGAGAGCAAAGCTCCAGTTTTCAAATCTATTTGTGATCCAACCAGTCACCTACGGTCATAAGTTTGGGGTTGTGACTGAAATAACGAAATCGCGGATACAAGCTGCTAAGATGAGTTTCTCTCCACAGCCTTGAAGACAGGGTGAGGAGCTTGGACATCCAAAGGGAGCTCGGAGTAAAGCTGCTGCTTCATTGTGTCAACAGAAGCCAGCTGAGGTGATTCCTGGACGTCTTCCTTTGGAGGTGGAAG